>NC_043023.1:18121177-18181177 GCF_006345805.1 Octopus sinensis
AGCTCACCATTGAAGCGTTTCTACATATTCACTGAAACCACGGGTCTCCCATTAATATGAAAGAATTTGACCTTGGATACTCCAGTAATAACATCCTCACGTCATCCAACGAACTATACACCCATATGCTGCTGGAAAAGCTATTGGACGTGATTAGGCGTATGAGGTGAAGGGCTTTTCTACCCTCCATATTTGGAAGAGGTCTCAGGCCAACAGGATTTGGGGTCTAATGATACGCCATGAAGATAAATCCTTTTTGGACCGGAAACCAAGGGTAATCCCGGAAACCGGCCTTCCCCGGTTTTAAAATATACACTGCTCTACATCTTAGAGTCTGCTTCTTCTCCGGATTTATCTTTTCTACAAACAAAACATATATATACGTAGGTATGTCATTATTCAGTTTATTTCCAGATATTCTATTTTTCACTTTATGTCAACATCCGCTGGACAGCTAATTCCCTCAACTGTGAACAGTTTCTCTATGTATGTATGTATGTATGTATGTATGTATGTATGTATGTATGTAGTATGTATGTATGTATGTATGTATGTATGTATGTATGTATGTATGTGTGTGTGTGTATGTATGTACGTATGTATGTACGTATGTACGTTTGTCTGTCTGTCTGTCTGCACACACACACACACACACGTTGTGATATAATTGTCACTTAGTCTAACTCAGAAATTTCACGGTTTTCTTAGTTTTATTACAAATGGGGGATTGGGAAATGGAGTATTGACCCATTTTGCATCGCACCCTTCTGGGTTGGATACTGTATAATTGGATGTGTTGCATCCTCCGGTGCAGATGCATCTCATCTGGTGTCTTGTTTTACAGAAGAAACCTCAGTAAATATTCTCGGTTTTGTTTGGCATGTTGTTGCCAGGAGGTTGTTGGCTATAATGCAAGAACCTACTGACAATAACGACATACCAAGCGACACCGAGAACTCTCCCACCCGCAAGGAATCGATGCAACATGGGTCAAACCATACGTTGTGATGAATAAAATTTCTTGTGAACTTCATTTTACATATTCCTCATTCAACATATATATTTATATATCCAACAGTAATGTATATAAATCTCTCTCTCTCTCTCTCTCTCTCTCTCTCTCTCTATATATATATATATATATATATATATATATATATATATTTGAGTGTGTCTGTGTGTGTGTGTGTGTGCACGCGCATTAATTTCATGGTGGTGGACACTAACCACCTCAACAGTTTTATGAACCTCTTATTAATTATAGCAACATCAGAAGTATACTTTAGAAATTTTAATTCTTCTTTACTAGTCTTGATCTGTTAATTATTTGTTCACTCGTGTTCAGCTCCCCTAAAACTTACTATAGTTAGGAATAAAGGTAGATTAAGCTGAAACAATCTATTTAGGACATCTTTATCCTGTCTAGAACACATTCTCATAGCAACATCTATAGGATCTTACGAAGGTTGATTTTGCGGACAAACATCAAATGTACATGATCAGTTTGATCAAGTATACAGTAGAAGACAATAATGACACATTGATATCCATTCAGATTTTCATGTAAATTTTTATTTTCTATTTTTACTTCCACATAGCGTTCAGTTCAGTTGGATATTCAGAACAAAAAGAAAAGGACACCATTGCTTGAAGCCATTTCCCAGGGTCACCTCGGAATGACACACAAGCTAATAGCCATAGGTGCAAACATAAATGCTGTTGATGGTGATGGTAACAGCTGTTTGCACCTTGCCGTGAAAACAGAAGTGTTTAATTCCGAGGATGCACCCATGGATTTACTAAACGAAGTAAGTTTTTAAATTGTTTGTGTGTGTATATATATATATATATATATATATATATATATATGTGTGTGTGTGTGTGTGTGTGTGTATGTGTGTGTATGTGAATTTGTGTATTTGTGGGTCTTTGTGTGAGTGTGAGAGAGAGACAGACAGTCAGACAAGCTTTGCGTGTCACGTATCAATTCTCCCCTATCAACCCCATCCTCCATTACCATTCTGTGATCCAGTCTCCCCTTATGATCCAAGTGATATTATGTAACGAACAATATTCCATCTCCTTTCACTCTCAAAGATGTCTTCTCACCACGGTCGAGAGGTGACCCATCTCGGTTGTTGGCCATATAAACTCAGCCATCACAATGTGACGGAGAATTGGCCTATTTAATAGAGGAGATATTATTCTCAATTAACAATGATGCAGGATAGAAGAGATGTCTGAGCTTTATAGTGCTGGTGCCATGGTAAATACAGCCAGTCCATTCTATGAAGTATTCTGAGTGAAACTGCTCTCTATCCTACTTCTTGCACACGACATGAATCCACTGACTTCTTGTGGACATGTCATAAGAATGTTCAATGTTAGGACACTAGAGAATGAATACAATAAAGCATGGTCCTTAGTGAGTTTTCCTGTATTTAAGTTCCGTATGTACACTTAGGCACACACACACACACACACTCACACACACACACACACTAACACACACACACTCACACAGACAAACATACACAAGTAACGATTTTGAGTTTGAGAATATACCTTATATCTTGTAAAATGCTATTTAAAGCCCGTTTACTGTATTCGGCTATCTGATGTCATCAACAATATAGACTTCAATACTACTGGACTTTTTGCTGTCATCTCATAAATGAAGCGGTTTTTTATAATTCTTATATTTTTCAAAATTAAGATAAACAAATAACTTTTTTCTGTTAATCTAAAACATATTCTCCTCCATTTTCTACAATGCTCTTCCATCTATCTGGTAGACTTGCAAGTCACCTCTTCCAAAATTCACTTGACCGTGATTAAAAATACTCCTCCATTACTTTTTCTGACTTGACACTAATTCCTGCTTCCTTTACTTTACCGTCATCATTCAAAGATGCTTCTTGCTTAATTATGGAAACATTATTGATATGTTTGGTTATGTCTGTGTGGTATTGACTTTGTTATGTTATAGGTGTTTTTGTTTCTGATATAACTTATGTTCTTTCTTCTCATGTTGTGTTATATTTATATATACAATACCCTTTCTTATGGCCACACGGTCGCCTTTATCAAGCCAATTATATAGATAGGTTTTTGTTGGTTTGTTCTTCCTATATTTGATTTTTCTATTGAATATATTGTGATATTTGTGATTGACAAGTAAATATTTATTCATTAATTATCAATAAGTTTGATGTTAATCAATACGGTTTGTCCTGCTCAATGTAATGACAACATATTTAGAGGGTGTCTCAGTGTTGAAAATAAAGTAAAAACATGAAAATGGGAAATGGACTCAATTAAAGATTATATAGCAAATCAATATTTTGTAATTGCTTTAATTGGTGGATAAACAACCTATGAGCAAATTTAGATTAACTTTTGTTGTAATGAAGGACATTTGTTATGAATATTTGTCATCATTTTATATTTCATCATTTGTAGTGCTGCACCGCCCTCACCCTGAAAAATGAGGAAATGCTCTCTGGTATAGTGGTTGCGAGATATCTCGCAAGCCAGGGAGCTGACTTTCACCATAAAAACAACAAAAATAACACACCATTAGACCTCATTAAGGACCCAAATTTGAGAGAAAAATTAGAAACATTTTTACCACCACAGTAAGTATTTCCTAGCAATGAAAAAGATAAACCAGTACATTTCCAATTTTGTATATAATCATATTTATGTTTATTTCGCTTTAATTCTACCAATGCATTATACTGTCGCTAGTGTCTTTGTCAAAGGCAACACGAAAAAACAATATGCAGTTGTTAGGAGATCAAAGAAAGAACATGATTTTGATTACATTCACATGATTCGTAGTGTTGACAGTTATACTTCACTGTCCATCATCACCTACCTCACTTCGTTCCCTATTTTAAAGATTTGTGATCAATAGGAAAATATAGATCTAAATAATGAATTGAATGAATTCCATCTTGAAACTGTTACTTAGAATTAAGTGGAGTTTATCTGTCTACCAACGTCTGTTTCTCACTCTTCTATGTCCGAATCAGTCAATATTAAGAATGATTTCGTAGAAAAATAACCTACAAACACACACCAACAGTGTATATATTATATTTCTGCAGATACTGATGGAACATCGCCACATATCTTCATAGAAAAAAAACTGCCAGGAAACGTAAATAATTCAAGTAACACATATACCATTACTAGGTGTTTTAGTCACCTTTGACTCCCGTATTTTATAAGATTTGGCAATGTCTTTGCCATACATCTCTCTATATTAGCTACTTAAGAAGCAGACACATTTCCCCCTCAGTGAATATACAAAACTTTCTTTGTCTGTTGAAATTCAGTTATTGTTTATAGATATTGATTTTTGAACTGTATAAATATTGTTCTGTTTTATTCAATTGACAATCTTCAGAAGATTTTATTTGTTTTTACAAATAATCGCTTATGTAAATGTTATAATAATAATAATAATAATAATATAATAATAATAATAATAATAATAATAATAATAATAATATAATAATAATAATAATAATAATAATAATAATAATAATATGTCTACAGAGCGCAGCTGATATTATTGGAAAGGGGCAAAATAGACGACAGCAAACTAAAACTACATGCACGATACATATAATAAAGCCTCCCAAAATCATGGTGGAAAATATCTCATCAGCATTGCCTAAATGATGTTGGCATCAGCTTTAGGATATACCCAAGTCCTGGGCCCATTATTATCTGCCCACAACATAAATCAAACTCGTAACAACAATACGGCAAAATTATTTCACCTCAAGTGGCCCCGCTCCATTTAGCATTACACCAAAATACATTAAAGCAGAAAAAGACCCCCATAAAGTTCAAGAGGTATTTGGAAAAATCCTTCAAGAAATCCCGGATAAAAATCCAACACCAGGATATGTCCCCGTAAACAGCAACTCTCACCTCGAGTGGGTCATGTGTGTGTATGTATGTATGTGTATGTGTGTGTGAGCATGCCATTTAACTACACAAAAATCTGTATCTATGTAATTGTTTAAAGAAGAGTTTCTGCTCTACTCTTGGTAGTTACTGATGTATCTTATAATATTCTCTATTCCGAACATGTAAATAATATAATATTTGTTATAAATGAATATTATTGATTGGATATTTCTGTTTTGTCCACAGATGTTTGTGGTGCAGAAATAAAGCGGCCACAACAAAGGTCCATCCATGTGGACACCTTGTAATATGTAAGGGATGTTCAAACGTTCCCCTTCAACAATGCCTGAAGTGTTTAAAACCTGTAATAAGCAGAGGTCGAGTTGGTAAGAATATTCTTTGCTGATCTGTCTGTTTGTCCTGCTTGTCCCATTGCCCTTGTTGTGTAGAATAATATACTTCATGTTGTTAAGGTGTTCCTAGTGTCTGTTCTCTGTAATAGTATATCTCTCACACTATATCCACTAAATATTGACCTTATCCAAGTAGGAAACATGTCACACTTCAAGAGGGTTGTAGTCTGCAACATAAAAATAATGGAGGATTCTGCATGATAATTAGTGAGTAACTGAAGTATCAATAAATCTCCATCAACTCTATAATTAATTATGAGTTATTAGAAGATAATTAAATACAACAGTACTTACAAGGACATCATTGTAATCTTTGGTAAAGTATTAAAATTAGTAGAATATTTTAAAGGAGTAAAAGTATGTGTCACCAGTGTTTGAGACTTCAACACACAACTCCATGTTGCTATGTTGGTCTTTGGGTGATATCAAGGCTAACAGAGACCCAGTTTTGTTCATCTCTCAAATTTTTGTTTTGGTTCTGACTTGAGTGTCACGTTCTAACCAGATCATGAAACCTTCAAATATATCCTGAATGAGATGGCATTCTGGTGAACTGTGAAGTTAAAATTAGGGATTATCAGCAACAATGTTTAACAAAGAGATTAGGTGTATGTTTCACCTTCTTGAAGTGGTTGTGACATGTTTTTGTTGTTATATCTTTGATGAATAAATTTGTTGACACTGGAATCAAACAGGTTGTCAGTGAAGATTAGAGTTTTGAGAATACATTTAGGGTTATAGATATAAGCAAGGAAACCAAAACCTACAGATTAACTGTTATTAAGTGATAATTAAGTGACATAATTACAGCATTGTTAGATTATGTAGGATATCTTAACAGAGAGAGGAAATTTACAAAGATCAACTAGAGTTCGTTTTGGAGCTAAATATTGGCTATTACATGGGTCCACTGTTGAAAGTATAAAAATATTGACCAAAACAATTATGATCGCTGGTTGGCCATTGATGATATGAATGTTTCTCATTAATAAAATATAGATTATTAATAAATATAAAGAAATTGTGCTATAAATAAATATAAAACTTGGAGACACATATTTCAGAGAGTCCAAAGTTTGAAGAGAAGGGAGTGCAGACTGTGGCAGAGACAGTTGATGAGTTTAAAATAAGAGTACTTAATTAATTTCTAGAGATTTTATCTTCACCTGAACTATTTTGCGTATTAGAATGGTGGAGAACAAATCCCATTTCTAATTTCCATTTGAAAGGTTAGCTCTAAAGTAATTGTATTAAAAATATGAAATTTCCTAAAGTCATGGTTAACATGTTTGGTAAAATGGCTAAATTAAAAGCCACAATAGAGTTAATATTGTCTTCTGAAAGAGCGAACTATGATTTATTTTTTTTTTAGCTGTAAACTCGTGAGTTAATAAGATAGTTGTTTGTTTTTCTACTAAGATCTTTCGTAAGTTTTCTGATAGGTTATTCTTGATGTTGTTATGTAGCCAGATGTCTGTCGTACTATGTTGTATTTTCTGGGGTTGTGTACTCTGAATGTCTCTGGTTAGAATACATTTTGTTGTTGCAAATTAGAAAATTATAATTAAATATTAACTCTTTATAAGAATATTCATCATGAACTTAATTTTTATTTTATTAAATGTTAAATTAAATATTGAACCGTGAACATCTATTTTTATTTAAACAAAATATTGGTGTTTATACAAAATATACAAACAGAAATTGAATATAACATGAAAACACAAATCCCTGTTTGTAACTATATATAATATACACTTATTACATTGTTTGAACAACATTTACTATCCATATAGTCATTCTTTTTCGCACACTTGTTAGATTTTAGATGATATTAATGCTAAAACAGGCACAGTTTTCTGAGTGTTTCACCCTTTGGTCTTGATTGTCGCATTCAAATTATTTAATGAAATATAGTCATTGTTATTTGACCAGGAAAGGAATTAGTCATTAGTATTTTGCACTGGACTTGGTTATATCTTTCTTCGTTTGCTCATGAAACTACCATAATATTAGCTGTACTAAGACACAATCATATTCATTGTAATGTAGGTTATACGTTCTTTACCCAGATTATATACAATCTATATTGATATCTAGTATTGCACCGTCAAGCAAAGTGCCATTGTATCACATATATACCCAATTATCATGATAATTAATAAGCTATAATTCATTAACTCTTTTACATTTGTATGTATGAAATGTAAACTTATTTTGTCATAGGAACATCGTGTACCCTCACCTTACATTTTATATCTTGTTAGGGATCATGTTGGGTTGGGGAAGGGCGTATGGAATTTGGCTTGTGGAGATGTTTTTTAGGGGAAAGATTTTGTGCGGGGTGATGGGTATGCATATAAATGACGTCTTTATGGGCTCAGTTTCACTTAACTAGAGAGGAATGTTGATTAGTGAATTCTAGAGATGAGAGGACTGTGCCATGCCATAGATTTGGCAGTTATAAGAAAAGAAAGACAAAGCTAAGAGAAAACTGTCAAGTGTTAATTAAATGAGATAATTGCAACATTGTTAGAATATTTAATGTGTTTTTAGAGAGAGAGAGGAGAGAGAAAGAAAGCTAGGCAGAGGGGGGATTTAGGAATGTTAGTCTGTTTTATTGTGGACATACTGGGCTATTACATGGGACCACTGTAGAAAGTACAGAAATATTGACCAAAACCATAATGGTCAACAGTTGACCGGTAATGACAGGAATTGAATGTCTCACAATAACAAGATATAGTTTAATAAAAATAAAGATGAAGAAAGTTTATTTTTAAATGTACAACTTGGAAATATTTATTTCAGAGGCTCCAAAGTTTGAGGACAGGTGTGTACAAACGGAGGCTACATGTCAGGAATTAGGGGCTGCATCTCAGGCAATTGGTGAGTATAAAATAATAGTTCCCAATTGATTTCTGTAAGGTTTTCTTCCCCCGAGTATATTGCGCTTGAAAGAATAACTGAAAACAGCTTCCATTCCTATTTTCCAATTGAACGATTATCTGTATAATAATTGAATTAAAGCTATCGATTTGTTGAGAGTTTATGAAATTCCCATTGAGGTTAATGCTGTTGGTAATAATGTTCAAATTAGAAGACACAATAGAGTTAATATTGTCATTTGGTCACGGAACTCATCATCATCATCATCATCATCATCATCATCCTCGTTTAACGTCCGTTTCTTATGGTGGCATGGATTGGACGATTTCACTGGCAAAGCAGTAGGCTGCGCCAGGCTCCAATGTGATCTGGCAAGGTTTCCACATATGTATGCCATTCCTAACGCCAACCACCCCGAGAGTGTGGTGGGTGCTTTTTACGTGCCACCGACACAGGAGCCAGTTGAGGTTGGGGCTGGCATTGACCACGTTCGGATGGTGTTTTTTACGTGCCACCGGTACAGGGAACCAGTCAGGCGGAACTGGCAACAAACCACTGAATAACATTGTTATAAATTAAAAGGATTAAAAATCAAATCTCTAAGAGTATAAGTATAATGATCATTAACGTTGATTAAATATTAAATTTAGTATTGAACTGTGAACATCTGTTTACATTTAAACAATATATTGGTGTTGATATAAAATATAAAGATAGGAATTAAATATGAGTTCCCTGTGTGACTTGATCTCACAAATCCTTGTTTGTAACTATATATAATATACACTTATTACATTGTTTGAACAACATTTACCATCCATAAAATCATTCTTTTTCTCACATTTATTAGATTTTAGATGTTATTAACGCTGAAAGAGGCACAGTTTTCCGAGTGTTTCTCCCTATGTTTATAGTTCTGACTTGATTGTTGCATTCATATTAGACTACTCCCACATCTGTTGTCCTTTGTCAGGTTTAACGTCTTGTTCTCTTCTACTTGGATTTCCTGGCACTTCTTTATCTAACTTTTATCTTCCATAATCCTCCCATATCTCTACATCTCCTCTCTTGTGCACTAAATCTTCTAAACTCTAGTTTGCTTCCAGCTCATCTCTGCTCCGGGGCTTCAGCACATTAATATTACACTTCTTGTGAAGTATGCTCACTTTATTTCTTAACAGTTTTCATACATCCTCAATATTCTGTGAAACATTCCACTTTACAAATACACCTCAAGGTTCACCAAGGATCAGTCCTCAGCCCCCTTCTGTTCATTATAGTCCTCCAGACAATAAAAGAGGAATTCAAGACACTCTGCCCCTAGAAGCTTCTCTATGCTGATGACCTTGCTCTGATAGACAAGTGACTGCCAGAACTAGAAACAAAGTTTAGCATCTGAAAGCAAGGTCTAGAATCAAAGTGCCGTAGGGTTAACCTAGTCAAAACCAAAGTCCTAGTTAGTCGGAAGGCTGTCAAATCACAACCCATTTCAGATAGATAGCCCTCCTCTATCAGTTGAAAAGGAGAGGATAGAAACTCCACACGATGTACCCGGAGGAAGCTATGGACACATACAAGGTGCCGCAATATCAAAGAAAGTTAACCAGGAAAATAGTTTTTGTGTGTGGCAGATGCTCTGGGGCAATAAACGCTGTAGATGTACAGAAAACAGATTCCATCACATGCCAGGGAACGAAACTAGAATTAGTTAATAGCTTCTGCTACCTAGGTGATCAATTCTTTAGTGAGTGTGATTGCTCTGCCAGTGTAGAAACTAGAGTAAGAATAGCCTGGGCAAAGTTCAGGGAGCTCCTACCTCTGCCGGCAACTAGAAGTCTATCACTCAGGGTGAAAGATAGACTGCATGATGCATGTGTGCGAACAGCCATGTTACAAGGCAGGGAAACATGGGCTGCGGATTCTCAGAACATGCGCAGGCTTGAAAGAAATGAAGCTAGTATGATCCGCTGGATGTGTAGTGTCAATGTGCAATCACGACAAAGTTGGGCATAAGAAGCATCAAATGTGGTATGCAAGTGAGGCGACTGTGCTGGTATGGTCATGTGTTACATATGAATGAAGATAGCTGTGTGATGAAGTGCCACTCCCTCACTGTAGAAAGAACCTGTAGAAGAGGTAGACCCAGGAAGACATGGGATGAGATGATGAAGTATGACCTTCAAACATTGGCCACACAATGGCAATAACAGGATACCGGGATCTTGGGAGATACGCTGTGATTGAGAAAATCCAGCAACTAAAGTGAGATTTCAGCCACGCCACGCAGCCCTTTTACGAATACTCCTTATGCGTCGTTCGATATGATATGCTTGAGAAGACCTGTTGAGTCAAAACCAATATCGTAGCTGTGGTCGGTTCCCCCTGACTGGCTCCCGTGCCGATGGCACGTAAAAAGCACCAACCGATCCTGACCGATGCCAGTACCCCTTGCTTGGCCCCTGTGCTGTTGACACGTAAAAAGCACCCGCCACACTCTCAGAGTGGCTGGTGTTAGGAAGGGCATATAGCTGTAGAAATTCTACCAGACCAGATTGGAGCCTGGTGCAGGCTTCTGGTTTCCTAGACCCCAGTCGAACCGTCCAACCCACGCCATATTATTGGGCATATTATATGATCATCGGCGATGATGATGATCATATAATATGCCCTTCATATGGGAACAGAATCTCTTATGTAGACATAACAGCTCCCTGTACATTTTGTTGCCTCAACTTCTAAGTTTTCAGAATAGTCTCCTTCACTTCTAATTATGTCTGTTATGTAACAGAAACTATCAACTACGTCTTTCTTGTGTTGTTATTACTACTAACTGTTCTTGTATACCTACTATTTACAAGGCCCTCCCTTCTTCCAGCTTCCCTCTGATACCACTGCCCCTATTGTGTGCGTTGAGTACACTATATAGGATTTACCTCCACCTCCTTTTTCCCTGCATATCAAGTATGATAACTTTCAGTTGATGTAGATGTTTGTGGATAAAGCGATTCCTTCAAGACTTAAGTGTTGTAGACATATGGTATATATGATGGTAAGTCCTGCTTCTTTTTCTGCTAAAGTTCTTTTCATTGTAAGGGTCACCTTTAGCACTCTCCTTTATTGGAATTTCTCTAAATCATGGCCTTGATCCTGTGAAAGTAATCCTTGTTATGATTCATGAAACCAGAAAGATTAAGCTGCTGTCTTCTATAATATGTAATGTGAACTAAGCAGTATTATATTTTTTGTGTAATTGAAATCATTCTGTTATCGTGTCTATTTGTATTTTAATTATTCCAGGTGTTAATTAATATTACTGGTCTTGTTTGACATTTCAATCCCTACTTTTTACATACTTCTAAATGTTGATACATTTTAATTATTAATTAAATATGGGAGTAAAGACATCACTGATGGCAATTTCAGGCATTGAGTATAGGACGTTATCAAATAGCTGAAATCTTGTTCCTCTGGAATAAGGTTGCTCGACAGGGTATGTAGCTTGGAGATTCATGCATACACTCCTTCATTATTTGTAATGAATTAGATACCCCCTAGTGGATTCACCCGCACACTTTTGGTATGTATGCGCAATAGTCCTCTAAATCCAAAATATTGACACCCATTAATACAGAAATGTACGGTAAGCATTTTGCATTCAGTTTTACTCCGTATTTTGGCGACATTGAATGTAAATTTCGAAGAGGCACCAATGTGCATTATTAACCTTTGTGCCAGGAAGTTGGGCACTGAAATAATTTACTGAAAACTTTGATTTAAGTGATCATATGGTGCGGAAATCACAGCAACTGAGCAAAGAAGAGGCTATTTTTCGATCATCCTGACCCAAAGAAAGGTACGTCCCGGGATGTCAGAATCGGAGGAATATTCACGTGTTTGTCCAGTTAAAAAGGAAATTGTTACTGTAATTGAGAACGGATTAAAATCCCACCGACTAAAATAGCCATTGCTTGTGAATCTTCAGAAGTTTTGTGTGGAATACAAGGAAAACGCTGACTATAATAAGATAGATTTTTGAAAGTTTTATGAATTGCAACTGAAATGAACGGACAATACAATTGTATGAGTCGGAGGAATATTCGCTTCTTTGTGACTTGCAACCAAAATGCTGTGTTCCAGTTACTACCTCAGGCATGCATTCAGTATGTGTCTGTGAGAATCACCAACATGCAAAACGTATCACCGCTGCCATTCCTGGTAGTCACGACTACAGAGACTTGCTTGGCAAAATGGTCTCTTCCGTGAGCAATCGAGATTGTATGTTGCTCCTATGTGAGTCCTGTCCTTTTGAACAACGGTTTTTATTAGACATATTTTAATTACTCGGAGGTTTAGTAACGCACAAACAGTTGGCACACGTGGACTGGTCAGCTCCTTTATGAATAACTTCCTCAGTGAATGCCTTCATTCAAACCGCTGGAAGTGTGTTTGAATCTCTACAACAACATCATTTCATATCAGAGGCCCGATCTTATTTCGTTAATCATCAAAAAGATGACCTGACATCAAGTGAAGCAATCAATAGTATTGTTGGACTTTACAGAAAATTATAGCTTTGTAGTACACGACGCCCTGCAAGCGTTTCATCGGAACAAATCCCAGGCAAATATTAATCCATTCGCGATCTACTATAAGACTGGTTCAAACCCACAATGCACTTCAATCTGTGTCATATCTGATTGTTTGAAACATGACAACACCATAGTGCATGCTTTTATTACGAGGGTGATATCGCATATAAAGACAGAACTTCCATTCATAAACCATCTCTTGTACTTCAGTGACGGTGCAGCCGACCAATACAAGAACTAGAGACACCAAACAAATGTCTGTCATCATCAGAATGATCAAGGACTTGCAGCAGAGTGGCATTTTTCTACATGTCATGTGGAAAAAAGTCTACATGTAGCCACAGAAATACATTTTATCACGGATTCCAAGGTGTATAGCTGAGTATGTGCAAGCATTCCAGGAATAATATTCTTTTACGTCTGAATCGAAAACAATAGCACAGTGAAATTAATTGGCACACAATCCCATCACTGCTTCATTCTTTCTTCAAGATTTGATCTTCTAATGAAAAGAATATCAGCCGATAAGAATTTCACTCTTTTAGGTGAGGAGCAGGCAGCATCTGATTAATATATTTCAAAGTTACAGTCCTGAAAATATGTTGGATACACGTATGAAAATGTTTAACAAGGAGATCAAGTGAGCAGGTTTATACTACGTGAAGTGTCTGTCATGTGTTTATGGTAAGATCATTGATGACCAAACTGGTTGCCATCAGAATTAAGCAAAGATGAGAATAATGTTGGTTAGAGAAGGGCAGAAGTGAGGGCACAAGTTCACGTCATATGTTTAGTGCAGATATAAGAAAGGAAAGACAAACCTAATAAAAGATTGGTGTTATCAAGTGATAATTAAATGAAATAATGACAGAGATTTTAGATTATGACAAAATGTCTCAAGAGATAAAAGAAATTTTGGAAGGCATTCTAAATATTAAACGATTGCATGGTAATCCTGTTGAAACCCTAAACATTCTAACCAAAACCATTGTCTTCAACAGTTGATCATCGATCACAGTAATCGCTGATAATAAAATATAGATTGTTAATAAAGATAAAGAAATGTTTCTATAACGTTTGAAACTTGGAAATATTTATTTCAGAGAATCGAACATTCAAAGACAAGGAAACACAGACACAGGAAGAACCAGTTGGTGAGTATAAAATAACAGCTCTTAATTGATTTCTGTAAGGTTTATCTTCTGCTTATTTTGATATCAGAATGATAAAGAGCAGCTTCCATTCTTACCTTTCAATGGGAAGTTTTAGCAGTAAACTAATCATATTAAACATATCAATATTATTGACATTTCATAAAGTATCCAATCAGGTTAGCACAGTTGGTGAAAAGGATAAATTAGAAGCAAAATAGATTTCAGGTTCTCTTTTGGTGAGGTAATGACAAACTTTTTGTTTGTTTGTTATTTTAAAAATGTTTACTGACGAGTAAGTTATTGTTGTTATTTTAGCTGATGTCTCTCATAATCTGGCAGACTTACAATGAAACGGGTTCCAAATATGACCACCCTCATATTTTTCACTGATAATAAATCTATCATTGCATCCAGTAAACATTGTCTCTTTCCCTTTCTTCAAACTTCATAGACGCTGTATGATACAATACAATCAAATACATTCAAAGAGACATCGTACGGGTTGAAAGAAGAAAGGATAGTGAACACTTTAAGTTGCAGCTCCTTAAGAACCCTTCTTACGGTACTAACATTCCTGCTCATGTTTGGTTTGAAATGTCCAATGAAACCAGCAATCAAATATTTCAGCTTTGCGATTTCAGCAAGAAACAAGTATAAAGCTTAGTGAAGAAGGCAAGAACGGAGATTGCAACGGGAGGTGATTGTGTACCATAGAACGTGTAAAAAATGTTGTACCCAGTTGTTATAAGCATTAATTACTATTTAGGGAGTTGTGGGATAAAGATGGACTGATTAATGAATGGTACAAGACAAAAGGATTTTATTCTTCAAAGTAAGTTAATGCAGAACTAAGTGGCCAATTGAAGCCAATTTCAATCTTGAATGGCAAGATTTACATGGGTGTATTTGCTATGAAATCAGCTACATGTCAGCAAAATAATGGTTATATGACTGAAAATATCCAGAAGACTAGAGTCCGGAGAATTTCTGTGTGTGTAGAACTTGCATTTTAAATCTGGGATACCATATAAAAAGCAAAGAAGAATAAAAGAGATTCGGATGTAGTATGGCTTGATCTGGCTAAAGCTTATTTTTCTGTACCACACACATTGTTGATGGAAACAAGGAAATTCTTTCATAAATGAGAGGAGATTAAGGATCTGATGAGGAGATGCTATAACAGTTTCAAAATGTGCTTCATAGGATCAAATTTCACAAATTCTGGATCTGGAATAGCTCTAGGTTGTACAATATCAGTTGGTTGATGATCTTTATAGTTATGCTACTTAGATTAACAGAATGTCCAGTAGGAATTGCTCAACGGAAAGATATTCATGGCTGACATAACAATACTAACAAGAGACTAAAAGGATATGCAAATAGTTCTAGTTAGTAGACTCGATAGAGTAAGTACTTAGTCACGAATGTGGTTTCAAGCAAATAAGTAATGCAGTCTATAATTTGTGAATGGTCAGCTGGAGCAAGGGAAGTTACGAACGGCAGGAGTTAAAGATGGTGGTACGCTATCTTGTTGACTGATATATACTGGGGTAGTGAGACCATAGCAAAGCTGAAGATGGGTAAAAAACAACTGATAATTCAAAACTACTAAAAAAATACAAGATTTCATGTTTCCAGTTCGATTTTGTTTATATATTCTTCAGAATAAATTGTTAGTTCTCATTTTGGATATAACCCTTTTGTAATAATGTGTACATGAACAGTTATTTTTTTGTTAAGGATGTTTTGTACAAATGTACAGTGTTTCAGGATACCTGTTATCGCTTACCTCTCCACCTGTGTAGAACTAATCATTGCTCACCTGAAAAAGGTCGCTTATTAAGGTGAATGATTGACATGGAAATATTTTCAAATATTTCCTTAATCAGATGATATTCTGATGAAGTGTGATGTGGGCAGTTAAAATTATAGATAGCCAACAGTGACCTTTAAAACAGAGAGCGAGGTTATGTTTATCCTACCTGAAGCGATGTGTCATGGTTTTGTGGTCCGATTTCTGAGGACCAATTTGGTTGTCATGGAATCGGACAATCATGTCATAGATTTGGTAAAATATAAGAAAGAGATTAGCAGCGTTAACAAGTGATTATTAAATGAGATAAGTGCAATGCTGTTAGATTATGTAGGATATCGTAATAGAGAGAGGAGATTGGGGAAGGTCAGTCTATTTAGTAGTAGACCTATATATTGGGTTATTACACGGTCCCATGGTAGAGAGTATAAAAATGATGACCAAAGCCATATTACTCACCAGTTGGCCATTGATTACATGAATGTCTCACAATACTTAAATACAGAATTATTCCTAAAGATAAATAATTTTTACTATGAGGTATAAAACTTGGAAATGTTTATTTCAGTGCGTCCAAAGTTTGAAGACAGGGCATCCCATACAGAGGCTCAGCCATTTGGTAGGTATAAAATAACTGTATCTAATTGACGTCTATAAATTTTACCTCCACCTGGACTACATAATTTGTGTGAATGACTGAGAAGCGGTTCTATTGCTATATTTCATTCGAATGGTTAGCTACAAAGTAATTCTGTTCTACTACAAATGCAGGAATATCCAATAAATGGATTTTATGGAAATATAGAAACATAAGTCACAAGAGAAAGGTCTAACACGATCAGGAAAAATACAAGAGATAAAATATATATCCTGGAGCGGTTTTTCTCCCCTTAAGAATTACCGACTACCTTCCTTGGTTGAGGAACACATCTCACTTAAACATTCCAACTTTCCTAAGGTGGTATGCCCGTTCTAACTCCAGGCACTGGAATTAGAACGGACAATGGTCCTAAGTGCATTTGATTATGCTATAACCATTAGAAAAATTATCGTCTGCTCAACATCTTAAACCTATATTCTTACTTCACAAAGAAATATCAGACATGCTGAAAGAGGGAATTATGATAAATGGATTAGAGAAAATCTCCTTCAGTAACATTATGAGGTTATTAGACACTCTTTGCAGATGCCAAGTGAAGTAGTGTATACTTTACAGAAGATGAATTGGACAGGTATATACAGGAGCCCTACAATGACCCAGAGTAAGATCAGTAGTTCCCAGTGATGGACGGTTTCAAACACGGAATGAAACTAGGAATCAACAATGATTTCAGCAAGAATCACGCAGATAGTTGTATGAAGAAAACGAGAGCAAAAGGCATCAAACGAGGAGATGGACTACCATACAAAGTATACAAGTTTTATCCACAATTATATCACAATCTTTACCTATTAATTCGGGAGTTGTAGCAAAAAAGTGGATCGGTTGATGATTGGTTCAAGGCAGAAGGAGATTACTTACCAATGGAAACTAATGCAAAGCTGATCGATCACTTCAGAACAATTTCAATCTTTAAGTATAGATACTAAGATTTGCTTAGGTGTACTTGCTGAGAGACCAACTCTATATCTACAAAATATTGTCTATAGGACTTAACACAAAAACAACAAAATGGATTTGCACGTTGCATGATTTGATCTGGCTAATACTTCACGTTCTGTATCACAGAAATAATTGAGGAAGCAACAGAGTTATTTTATATATGGGAGAAGATAACAGATATGGTGAGGAGTTGCTATAGGAATCTCAAAAATGACATTTTACAAGAGTGTTTTACAAGAGAGTGGCTTCGTCTTGAAACTGGAATAGCTATACTTTGGATATCATTCATTTGGTTTGTGCTTGTTATGGGGATGTTACTTAGACCAGCAGATTGATCAGAAGAAAGGGCTCCATTGACATCACCGAACAAGGCATTAATTGATTACCTAAGAATACTAACAAGAGACCAAAAAGTTACGTAAATATTTCTGGATGGTATGGACGAACTAATTTCTTGGTCAAGAATCGGGTATAAAGCAAATAATTCATTCTGTCATTTGTTTAATGTTAGCAGGAGGGAGTAAATTTCAAAATAGCTGGGTATTCTTTGTGAAGGATTAAAAAGAAAGTTGTAAAATAATTTAGAGGATGGTACGCTAGTTTGTTGTCTGTGAAGAGTAGACGTATTGAGATCATGGCACAAACCAAGGAAGAGTTTGAAACGGAAGATAAACCAAAATATCTGGGCAAATAACAGATTTGTGGCTTGCTGTTTGATCTGTCTCCGTCTTTCTTATATATACTTGAGAATCATTTGTAATGTACCATTTCAGATATATTGATCATAATAATATGTCGATGGCAAGTTGTATATAGATAATGACATGTGATACAAGTGTATAGTTGTTTTTAGGACACTGGTTATTAATTTTCGGCTCTACTGTGTAGAATTTATCTTCTCTCATGCGGAAAGAAAACTGCTTCATTAAGGAAGACGTATGACATTCAAATGTCTTCAAATATTTCCTTAATCAAATGACATTCTGGTTAACTGCAGCATGAATGTTTAAGAAAGAGAGCAGGTGTATGATCCTACTTGAAGTGGGATATCATGTGTTTGCGGTTCGAGTTTTGTTGATGGACTTGGTTCATAACGGAATTAAGTGGATGAATAAAAGAATGCCAGAAAGCGATATCTAGATGTGAGGGAGAAAATGCCATCTCATCAATACTGTCACAGATATAAGAAAAGAAATGCTCAACTTAGAAATATACCATTCGCTCTGACTGCAACACCAAAGTTGAGCTGGTGACCAAAACTAAAGAAGTTGTCAAAGGTTTTTTTTCCGCTGTCATGAAGAGGAGCAGAGGTGTCAGGATTCTGGGACGTCTTGGGAGAGCGGTGGAAGCTGAGGGCGATTACTTGTATCTCCCACCCATATTTAGTCGAAAGGTTTTGACTTTCTCGAATACTTTCATTTTTAGATTGGATATTCTGCTTTGTTTTCCTTTTATGCAAACTGTCAAGTTTAAACCGAACACCTTAAATAAGAACGGTAAACGCAAAAAAGACAGTGTTTCAAGTGATAATTAAATAAGAAAATTGCAATATAGTGAGAATAGGTAGGATGTCTGAATAGAGAAACCAGGTTTAGGAAGGTTAGTCTATTTTTGTTGTCGACCTAAATTTGGCGCGTTTAATGGGATCACAGTAAAAAATATAGAAATGTTGGTGGTAAAAATAGGGGTCACCAGTTGATTATGGACGATAGGAATATCTCGCAACAATAAAATATAGATTACGAATGAAAACGAAACTTTAATGCCTGAAACCTGAACATATTTTCTCAGAGGCTCCAACGCGTGGGAAGTCAGAGCCTACATCCTCTACATCACAGCCAGTTGGTGAGTATAATATTACAGCATCATATTAAAGCTTCTGGGCCGAGGATTGCTTCAAATGGATAATACTTTGAGGGCTGTAAAAGTGTAATCGTGTAAAGCTAAGTGAATAAAATAATATTGCAAAATTCCAGTTTTTCTCAGGTACCTCCTCGAATACTTTTCAAATGTTTTCATAAATTATGTGTGAGACGGTGTACAGTGCTTTAAGACACATCATGCTTTTGCTCCCCCTGTGTAGACCTAACCATTACCAACCTGAACAAAATGACCTTATTATGGAGAACGTATGGCGTTCAAATATTTGCAAACATTTCTTGAGTTACATAACATTCCGGTGTACAGTGATGTGGACAGTTTGTGTTCCACCTGTGTAGAACTAATCATTTCTCTCCTTTAAAAAATAAAAGCTTCTTTAAGAAAGAGTCTTCAAATATTTCCTGAAGCAGATGGTGAACCGTGATGTTAGTTAAAGATTACCAGCAGCAACGTTAGCAGATGCATGTCTATTCTACTTGGTGTGAGGTGCTATGTGTTTGTGGCTGCATGTTTGATGGCAAACCGGGTTAAGATTGGAATTAAGCAAATGAGAAGAGAGTTGGTTAGTGAAGTCTAGACGTGAGAGGCCAATGCCATGTCACAGATTTCGCACAGATGTAATGGAAGAAATACAAAACTAAAAAAAATACTGTGATAATTAAATGAGATAATAGTAACATTATTACACTATTTAAGAAACCGTAATAGAGATAGGAAATTTAGAAAGATTAGTGTATTTTGATGTGGGCCTAATTAAGTATTGAGCTATTATATGAGGCCTCCGTGGAAAGTATAATGCTGACCGAAACCATAGCGGTCACTAGTTGACCAATTATGATAGGATATTCTCACAATAATAAATATAGATTATTAATAAAGAAAATTAACTTTATGTATCTAATTTCGGAATATTTATTTCAGAGTCTCCAGTGTTAGATGAAAAGTTTCTCCAAGATGTCGCACAAAATTTCGGAGGAAAATGGCAGCAAGTCGGTGAGTATAAAATAACAGTACCTAATTGATTTATATAAGTTTCAGACTGAAAAAAAGGTCCCATTCCTTCTATCCAATTGAAAGGTTAGCTGTAAAGTGACTATGTTAAGGATATTGATATTACTGGAACTTCAGAAAATATCCACCGAGGTCAGCAGTTTTGATAATAATAGATAGGGGACATATTTGAGAGTACAGGACGGCATCATTAAATGGTCCTTTCGCACAGCTTTCTGTCCAGTGTCCAGTGTCCATCTAGTAGTGTACCAGGCATCACCCACATATAGTGGCTTATTGTATGTAGGTGAATAATGTAGAGGTTGGTGAGTCCTGCTTTCTTCCCTACTAACTAAATCTCTTCTCATTTCTAGCTTTATCATAACACCGATCCATTATTGATTTCTCTCTAAATCATGGCATTGACACCGTGAAAGAAATGCGGATCATTTCTTCCTTTTTTTTTTGCTTTAAATTTTGAAATTTGAAAATCAAGTGAAAACTATTGATGGATTGATTCATACTGAACCTGATTTTATTCGCTTGTTACAGAAAAATTTCTTAAAATTTTAGCAGATTAAATTTTGATAATTATTTACCCAATGAGAAAACAGGATTTGGAAGCAAGCATTTTGAGCGGGATCACAAAACAGCGACAACAGATGATGACATTACGACGACAAAAAATTCAACGACGGAAGTTTTAATAAGTTTTAATCAATTAACTTATGTGAAATATCATAACAGGCATGCGAAAAATTAGAAAAACGAGAAAAAACAATATAAACTAAATGTGAATGTTGAATTACGAAAATTATAACGAAAGTTTGCGACGCAGTTTAGGAGTTTGTAAAAGAAAATTCTGATTTAAGCACCCCATTTGAACGTATATAGTTTTTTATTATGTTTTGGAGTTTTGAGAAAATGTTTGCAAATTTGAGTCCTACTCACTGGAATTCCTCTGATTAAGCAAACTTATTTCAAAACATTTATTAATCCCTTACCTTCATACATCCTAAAATTTATACTCTTTTCCAATTTTTTTTGTTTTTCAAATCAGAGTTTGAAATACAGAGTTTGTCCGAATTCTTTGCCTAAATCCCAGCAACCGACCACCTTTCACTGCATGATCATTCCATTTAATGAGATTATGGGAGGAAAAATATTGAAAAACATCAATACACGTCATAGTAGCAAGAAAACGAGGAAGATGTCAGGTGGTCAGGAGATGCGCTAAAAACAACAGCTAAATCGCCATTAACTCACATAGCTTTTTACTTCATAATTTTATAATTCCCATGTGTAGAACACAAATTTGCAATAAGTTTCTGAAAATCCCTAAAAATACAGAATGTTAGTTGCGATTATGTGGGGATAATAAAACCAGAATTCCTGCCAATTTTTGTAATCCCTGTGCCAAATAAACTCGCAGATCACGAGTCAACCATAGAAGGGAAGGTTTTAGAGTGACAACAACAGCCGTGTAAAAGCAAGAATACAAGGTAACAGACGAGTAAGGAGGCTACACAACACCTTAGCTTGATACCATGGAAACGGGTGCCAATACATTTGTGGATTTCGAGTGACTAAAGTACAATACAAAATTTGTAGATTTAAAAGCTGTTAAGTTTTTATTTATTAAATTATGGGGAAAGTGAATTTCATTTCCATACTTAGCATACAACTCTACATCAATACATGAAATTTGAAATCAATCGGAAAAAATTGAAGGAATTGAAAAGTGAAAGCCAAACAGATGTACAAAATATAATACGTTGAGATCATTCTTGTATCTTGTCTATTTGTATTTTAATTGGTCCAGATGTACCTAGTGTTTTCTGAGAGTTCAATCCAGAAAATCAATCAAGATATTTCTAAATCGTGATATGCTTTAGTCATTGATCATAGGATGTTATCAAACAGTTAGAATGAGATTCCATTTATGGGTCTTTAGAGTAACATTACTCAATAGAATGTATAGTTCAGAAATATGGGAGTCTCTTCGTGTTCACATCTCTGGTACTACGGACATATGATCGGAATGTCGCAGGAACAAATTAAAGGACCGATTCTCAAAACAAAACCAATGGAGTAGAAGACCTAGGGGTAGACCAAAAACGAAATGGTTGGATCATATTCATAGTCTTAGTTGTTTACGCTTAGGAAACTAAACAAAACGTCTAACGATGGTTGCATCTGATGGGTCACTATGGAGGAGGCCTCTACCTCAAAATCCTCCCAGGAATATTGACCAGTGGAAATGGACAGATGAATCAAATGGTTTGACTGTTGGTCGTCTATGCTGATTTTCTAGGTTCTCATATACTTTTACCCCCACAAACACTTCTCCTGCCATCTCTTTACCATATTCTCAAATGTAATTTACGATTAATTCTCTTTAAAATCTTCACAATTTTCATCCTGTACTTCAACCTCTTTGTTATTATTTAATCAACGTTCTTAGAAATAGAGAACGATGTCTTATATATTTTATGTTTCTTAACTACTTCTCGTTCCTCTATGGACATAATGCATTTGTTGTATTTATAACAAACTACAGTAAATATCTTTTATAATGTTAATGTTGTTGCAGTTATTTCTAACTGTTGTATGTTTTGCAGGAAGAGAATTAGGAATTAAATCTGTTCAATTGGAATTCATCAGATATGACTATCCTTATAACACCGTTGAACAGAGCTTCCAGATGCTGCGGAGATGGTTTACAACTTGTGATCCAGAGACACGGACACACAGAACACTCAGAAAAGCTCTTGACAAATTTGAGTGTTTTGATGCACTCAAATGCCTACCTCAGACGATGTAAAATTTTGTGTAAATGATGTAATTGTCTGATCTGAGGTTAATCGTGACCAAACAGAGACCTAAAATCAAATGTCTTCTAGCCAGAGCCCTCCTGGCTTTATCCTCAATGTAGAGAACCCAGAACCACGTTATCCTATCTGTCCTTCTTTAAAGTGGTAATTGTGAATGGAGGAGGATTTAGGTACTAATTCTAGCAGATCTATCTATCACATAACATTACCTTACTGGTTTGGCTCCTTTCTTCTTAAAGATTGACTTCTGAAATAAAGATAAACTTTGAAATGTTCATTTATTGTTGTTGTTGTTGTTGTTATATATCTAATCCCCTCGCTAAATACCCCATGGCTATATAGACATCTTTAATATCTTCTGCTATATTGATAGTTATCTACCTGTATTTTTAGTTTAGAATTGAATGCCTGTATTTTTCCATTTATATATCCTACAGAGATAGTATTTCTTTCTATATAATATATGATTATCAAAGGATATCTCACTTTGTCCTGTTGTCGTTTAAGACAGGACTCTCCAAAGTGGAGGTTGGTGAATAAAATTTCAGGGGGTTTTGAGTGCAATATGCAATATTTATATTTTATATTCTTACTTCAGGATCATCGTTATTTACTAATTACTGCAATTTTTCTCAGTAAAAAACAAAATTTTACGACCGTACATTGTAAAAGCAAATCAGCAATTTATGAAGTTAATAATTGTTCTGAAAAATCCTGTCAGAATAAAATAATGGTGCAACATTGGTTATTATAATTCCATGTGATTTCAAATAACTCCTTTTAAATAGATTCAGATAAAGGAAGAGTACAATTCTTCCCTACAATGTTTACCTTCATATTACTCCACTGTTATTACATGTTATTTTAATTTGAAATTAGATTTCAAGTTCTTACAGCAGAGACCAAGATTAAATAAGTAAAACACATGAGACCTTTATGTACATTATAAGATGTGACAGAAAACTCTACCGAGCAGACTTTTGTCGAAGGGAAAAGGAAGACACATAAGTATTATCCACGCCTTACTGGATTCTTTTCTGATTGAAGGGGACAAATATTGAACTTAATTAAAAAAGGTATTCGAAATAGATAAAAAAAAGGACTTCATCCAGAAAATTATTATTAAAAATGTTTCGTTTTAAAACAAAATCATTCTAAATAAATTGAGAATATATGCTTCTGAATTTTGCTTGAATAGCTGGGGTTGAAATATTCACACATTTTATGTGAGTAAGTAATACACAACAAAATAGTAATGTTGTTCAAGGCAGTGGGTTACTGTTTATATAGACCAGCTGGAGCAAATTTAATTTAACATTTAATGTACAGCCAATAAACTGATTTATAAAAGTGCGAGTTTTCTATAAAGTGAGAAAACGTTATACTTTTAGTGACTTTATAAAACTAAAAAGAATAACTACAAACTTTGATGACCCCCAGACAAATTCATTTACTGACTGAGATCTTCATCTTGTTCTGGTCAATGACTCAAAGAAATTTTCATATTTTAAAAGCATCAAAAGGAAAATATGTTGCCCAGAGAAGAGAGGTTGGATTTGTCAAATTATAAAAGCACAGAGAATAATGATGATATACCATCACCAATTACGGTGAACTGGGCATCTTCTTCAGATTAATGATCAGAGAATCCCTAAACAGATGCTATATGTTAAATTGTACTCTTCGTTAATGCTTGTGGCACTTTCCATAATCAAGGATAAGGACTGCGTAAAGATCTCGTTGAAGGCACGTGAAATATGAGATGTTAATTGTGAAATCAATGATTATCATCGCCATAAACTGAGAAAATATATAAGGAAAGGAGTAAGTATTTTTGGAAATACACGAATTTTTCATGCTGATTTTAAGAAAGCTGTAAGAAAAGAGAGCACAAGTGGAGTGAATGTGAAAAGGTTTGATCTGCGATATTTGCGGCCGTGAATGTTTATCAAGAGCTGGGCTTAGGCCCAGGACCAGCGAAATCACAAATGATGGGAGATAATTCTAAACACCCAACAATGTAGAAGGGAGGCTGGTATAAATGTATGCGTATATATTTTATATATACATATGTGTGTGTTTGCGTGCGCACGTGTGTAAAGATGGAACGTAGCTTAGTGGTTAGGTTGTCGTCCTCTCACTCACCGGATCGTGGTTTTAGTCCCTAGACTGGGTGGTGCGTTGTATTCTTGCACAAAACACTTCATCTCATGTTGCTCCGGGACCATTCCGACACCTGACACGTGATACACCATCCACCCGTTCAGACAACGTCGATTTGATGGAGAGAGAGAACTAATGTGCAGTAAGACGAACATTTGATCACTATAAACAATTTATTTGTGCATTGGAATTAGGCGCTAATTAGGAGACAGCGAGTCACTCAGGTATAATCCGCACAGCTCGAAATGAGGTGAATAACAAGCAAATAAGTAACAAGGATGTCCAATTATTAGTGCATTACGGCCGTTTCAGGCAGCTCCATTTAATCGATCAGTGCAAACATTAATCAATTTACAATACATCGCCTTCCCTGGATTCATAAGACCATACAGCTTTAAAGATACTGGATACACCATTATAAATTTTTTAGCAAATATTTCATCAGAACAAGGGAATATTATCTTAGCAGAATGAACTTAGAGAGAAAATACTCCAACTATAATTTGGAGTGGCAGAAGAGAATAACAATGGAGGTGATGGGATGGTAATATAGCTGCATTTATCTTTCTATTTATCACAATCAGAAAACCTGATGCAGTTACTATTCTACATCCACTTACAATTTTGCTTAAAATATTGTAATGGAGTATCCTGTCTGTTGAAAACCTATATTGCCTTATGCATCCGAGGAAGGCGGTGTATTTCAAATTGATATAATGCATGCATTGGTCGATTAAATGGGGCTGCTTGAAACAGCCGTAGTGCACTAATGCCTTGACATCATTGTTACTTATTTCATTTATATATATAGATATATATATATTAGACAGTGTGAGAGAGAGACAGAGAGATTCAATGATACTGTTAACAGTAAGCTAAAATGTGACAAATATGTTTAAATCAAAAGATCAATAAATAATCGCTAAGTCAAAGAAACGAAAGCAGAAGGAAAAATGAATGAATGAATGAGCTTAAGAAAAGAAGAAGAGAACTGAAAGAAGAAAGAACGAAAAGACAGCTTCAGGAAGAAGAAATCAATATACTGGGAAATTTACGAAGAAATTGCTGGAAATTAAGATACGAATTAAATAGATCGATAGATATTATAGATATCATCCGTTGATCGATATGACACCAATTGTGAAGGAAGTCGAACTGAAGAGATTATAGAATTCAGATCATATTTCTCGGAATTGTGATGTCATAATCTCTTTTGGAGTAATTATGAGAGAGAAAGAGAGAGAGAGAGAGAGAGAGAGAGAGAGATGTTATGTGTATCGAAACGTAGGCAGAGGAGGTGTTGAAACAGAAAGTTTCTGTAACTTGTATTGTAGGGAGTGACCAACATGAAGGGAGAAAGAGAGAGAGACAGAGAGAATGGTAAGGAGAGATAGAAGGAGAGACAGAGGCAGAGACAGTTATTTAGAGCTATTTCGAGCCACACACTCAACACCACCGCCATGTTTTTCTCAAGTATAGAGAATCCAGAACCACCTTGTCTTTAAGATGATAAATTGTGAATGGAGTAGGATTCGGGTACTAATTATAGCAGATCTTGGTTTGGCTCCCTTTTTGTTGGAGATTAACTTTGGAAATAACGATAAACTTTGAAATTTCATTTGTTGTTGCTGTTGTTGTAAGCTCCGGTGTCTCCCTAAACACTTCCATTGTTACATAAACAGTTTAAAAACTCTGTAGAATTTTCAAGAAAAAAAATGAAAAATAAAATTCAATTTTGTGAAACTTACTTAAAAGGCATATTTTCCTGTCAAGTAGAACCTCCTTGTAGACACGATTGTTAGTAAATATACAGTTTCTATTTCTCTCTGCCAATAATTTGCCATAAGGCTTCATCCAAACTCTAGAAAGTGAAACTTACAGCTGGTCACGTGAGAAGAATAGTGTTGGAAGATATATTCAAGTTTGTTTAAATGTCTGTCCCTGTGCCTTGTTACATGTCCAGGCAAAGAATCGTTCCAGAGGAAATTGTTTGTGTAGTAACTATGAATGGGAACTCCTTTCCTTGAGACCCATTTCGAATCCCTGAGAATACCGGCATTGATCCTGCAAAAGAACCACAAGCGACCCCAGCAGCAATAATAAGATCTTGGAAGCATTACAATGGCCATTTTTAGCATCTTCAAAAACCATAATGCAGTTAGAATATGTGATGGAAACCCTGAAATACGAGTTTGTTAATGAATTTGATTAGGTACAGAGCTTCATTATCAACTGTGTCAGAGCTTCTGCATATCTTAACTTCGCCAAGGATCCTGGTCAATAATGAATTCATTTAAAAACTGTGATATTTCATTTGTTGGAGGAATAATGGGTCTGTTTGCAAGCCACATCGGGTCTGTGAAATTATTTGCAAGACAACATCACATAAACTTGACAGGCCAAAGTTGTAAAGCAGGTTGATTTTGGATGCACCTAGACTTTGTTCGACAGAAATATCACCATTTCCTGCATCAAAATGGTGATTAACAAACTCTTTTTCATCAGAATGACCTTTTGCAAGAAGTCTTAGATTGGTTCCTATCTTCACTATTTCTACTCAATCCTCAAGAAATTATTTCTTTACTGCCCACAAAGGGCTAGACATAGAGGGGACAAACAAGGACAGGTCAATGGATTAAGTCGATTACATCGACCCCAGTGCGTAACTTATACTTAATTTATCGACCCCGAAAGGATGAAAGGCAAAGTTGACCTCGGCGGTATTTGAACTCAGAACGTAACGTCAGGCGACATACCGCTAAGTATTTCGCCTGGCATGCTAACGATTCTGCCAGCTCGCCGCACTTCACTGATAATATTATTAACAGAATTATCATTATAATGCTTTAAATCTTTTGCACAGGGCCAGAAATTCTTGGGAGGGGGTAAGACGATTACCTCGGCCCTAGTTCACAACTGGTACCTACTTTATTGACTCTGAAAGAATCAAAGACTAAGTTGACTTCGGCATTATTTGAATTCAATCACTACAATACTAATAATGTTTCTAGTCTAGGTGCAAGTCCCGAAATTTTGGGGGAGTGGGGCCAATCGATTAGATCGACTTCAGTACGCAACAGGTACTTAATTTATCAACCCCGAAAGGATGAAAGGCAAATTTGACCTCGGTGGAATTTAAACTCAGAAAGTAGCAGCCTACGAAATACCGATTACTTTACTACCCCAAGAGGCTATACACAGAGGGGACAAACAGGGACAGACAAACGGATGAAGTCGATTACATCGACACCAGTGCAAACTGGCACTTAATTTATTGACTCCGAAAGGATGAAGGGCAAAGTCGACCTCGGTGGAATTTAAACTCAGAAAGTAGCAGCAGACGAAATACCGATTTCTTTACTACCCCAAGAGGCTATACACAGAGGGGACAAACAAGGACAGACAAACGGATTAAGTCGATTACATCGACACCAGTGCAAACTTAATTTATTGACCCCGAAAGGATGAAAGGCAAAGTCGACCTCGGCGGAATTTGAACTCAGAACGTATAGACGGACAAAGTGCCGCTAAGCGTTTAGTCTGACGTTCTAACCATTCTGATGGATCGCCACCTCATAGATACTACAATACTAATATCCGAATAATAAGCAATCTACAATACTAATAATTACTACAATACTAATAATAAGCAATCTATTTATTTAACTATTTTCTTCTTCCCTTCTGCCACTGAGGATAACAAATTTGTCCATTTCTTATTTCTATAGACAATATCATCCTCAAATCCAAAGTAATTTTCCAAGAAATTCTTTCTCAAATTCTTATATTTTCTGCAGCAAGATTAAATTACGATTCTGATTTTTCTTTTAATTTCAGTTTTCCTCTGCTCCTTTCCCAACAGAATTAAGCAATAGTAACACATTAACACACTTTCATTGTTGTGTCATCAACAACATTCCCAAACATTTTAACTTGCTAGAAATAACAGCCACATCTCCAGGGCTTATTTGAGTCAACGAGAGGAGGCAAAGGAGAGGACTTTCGACCTGACCCAAGACTTACACCAATTCTGTAGACAGGCCAGGGAAGATCCTTCGATAGGCTACACAAAGGGGCTAAAATAATATTGGAATAAGAAATGCTTAACATTCTCAAGTTTGACAGAAAAAACACAATTATGCCAGCAAGTTACGTTTGCTGAAAAGAAATGTTTCACCCTTTAAAAGAAAATCACTCAGCCGAAATGTACAAATGATAATACTTGTGTTAACAACACAGCAAGCTTTTTCCATGAGGAGACTGTGAAAGGCAAGAAAGAAGACCAAGACAACACAACAATAACAGTAACAAACTGCCAGCATTACATGGACATGTGGCAACCACTTATGATTTCACAAACAAAAATGTGAGGAAACTCAGATTCTAAAATCACAGCTTGCATCGAAGTTTCAGCAGAACTTCACATTTTACATACGTAAAGCACTGCATGAAAGAACAAACCCAACAGGGGTTGGGGAAAAAAACCCACTGACAACATGTGGCATTCTTTCGATATGAGTCCCATTTATATCACGTGTAATTGTTTACATTTGAAGAAGACCGTCACATTCCGTAAAATTTTTATTTTTTTATATATGTGGGGTTAGGGTTAGGGGTGGGGGTGGGGGAAGGGTATCTTTTTTCTTCAGAAATGTAAATAAACCCAAGTGACAGTTATGTTACTAGTACCGAATGATCGCCCAACATGTTATCTGCGATCAACGAAATGCTGAGAGAACCACTAGGATACATACATTACATTAAATACATATATACATTTATACATACGTGCACATAGATACACGCACATATACCTATATATACATCCATACACACAAGCAAATTGATACACACACAGGCATACAAATATACATAAATACATATATACATATGTACATACGTAGTGGCCATGTGGTAAGTAGCCTGCTTAGCAACCACATGGTTCCGGGTTCAGTCCCACTGCGTGGCACCTTGGGTAAGCGTCTTCTACTAAAGCCTCGGACAACCAAAGCCTTGAGAGTGGATTTATATATATGTATATATATATATATAATATATATTATATATATATATATATATATATATATATATATTTATACCGAAACCTTTATTACTCTTCAGGACCACAAAGCTGTATATATATATATATATCTATATATACATACATATATTTATATATATATATATATATATATATATATATATATATATATATATATATATATATATATATATATATATATATTATTTATACCGAAACCTTTATTACCCTTCAGGACCACAAAGCTGTATGTATATATATCTATATATATACATATATATATATTTATATATATATCCATATATGTATACATGTGTTTATATGTATATATACGTATACGCACAAAGACAGTCGAACATCACCCACAAGCACATGCGCACACACACTCCTAAAGTATTATATACACGCATGCACAGTCACACATAGCGGCACATAGAAATTGAAACAGTGTGCACCGGCGCCACCGACAGCAATAACAACATGAAGCCTTTTGACCTAATTCACACTAACTTTGTCAACAAAATACAAACCCCAAATTAATGGGAATTTCATGATATTTCAAACTAATTAACGACAGAAAATATTTAAGAAAGATTAATGTATAGCAAGTTAATACCGACATACAGACAGACAAATACGTGTGTGTGGGGGGGATATGCAGAGCCTTAGAATGTTCGATGAGTTACTTTGTGCTAATCCTTTCAACTCTCTGATTTCTCAGTTCAAATCCCATCAACATCTTCTTCCTTCGTTTCAGGGTTTCAAGATCCAGTTCTGGGGTTGATGCTTCCTTTTCTCCAAATTTATCTTTCCGTTGGCCCCTTTCTCTCATTCAGGAGAAATGAGATGATGTCTGACCTGGAAGGATGTGTGTGTGTATATATATGTACATATATATATATATATATATATTATATATAATATATATATATATATATATATATATATATATATATATATACATATATACATATATATATATATATATATATATGTATGTGTGTGTGTGTGCATATATATATATGTCATATATATATATATATATATATATATATATATATATATATATATATATATATATATTATATATATATATATATATATACAACATATAAGCGGGATGACCTGTAAGTGGACATCCATTATGCTAGCAGTAGATCCGCAATGGTCTTACCACTAAGAAAGAAATGTTCTCAAGAAAATTTACCCAACACCAGAACGTAAGCGAGCAAGACAAATGAAATGATACAATATATATATATATATATATATGGAGATATACATACATACATACATACATACATACATACATACATATACATATATATATGTGTGTGTGTGTGTGTGTGTGTGTGTACACATATACATAAGAATCCCGTCATATACATATATATATATATATACATACATTTATATATATAAATATATATATAAATATATAAACCCGTAGTATACACACACACACACACACACACATACACACACACACACACACACACACATATATTTATATATATATATATAATGTTACTACCTAGGCGTTGGCCATTAAAACAGACAACACACATTTAGCAATAAAAAGTGAAGTGCTTTTATTAGTCACGAGATTCAAAGAGATTTCAATGGGTTTAATCGACATACGTGGGCCTCTCTCTTTCTCTCTCATAGTTTTTCAAACAACTATGAAAAGTTTAGGTCACACCAAATGAACTGAATTAGACTTTGAGCGGGTAAATAGTACAAACACCATTCAGCTTAAAATCGATAAACACATATGAGAAATTCATGTAAATGAAGGAGTGGCAGGATATTGAGAGAGAGAATAATGAAAGGAGATACAAAGAATAAACAGGTAAAGAAGAAGAAAAAAAGCAATGACTGCCATAACGTATCTCCTGCTAAAGTTAAACTATATTTAATTATGTAATTGAATACAATTTATTCATTCTCGAGAACCAGAACAGACTGGAACGGATTATTAAAGACGGGAACGGATTATTAAAGACTTCCACTGCTGAAAATATTTTGCCTTGCGGTAAAGTAAAGATTTTTCGACACTTATAAGTTAAGATAGAATTAATTTATCAATTAATGTATGAATGAATTAATTAATGTACGTATGTATGTAGGTACTACTTAAGAAGAGTGGTCCCGGTGCGTGCACTCGCGCATCCGCGCTAGCTAGTCGTGACTAGTCGATCCTTACTTTGTGTTTTATTTACTTTGCTAGGTAGTCGTTGTAGGATCGACTAGTTACGACTAGCTAGCGTGGATGCGCGAGTGCGCAAGTACGCGCACGGGGACCACTCTTCTTAATAGTATTATGTATTATGTATGTATATGTATGTATATTCTTTTCTAATGGCTTGTAACTCTCCCTCTCGTTTCTCCTCTGGTGTTTCGTGTCACAACAGGTGGACTTGCCTCGTCATTTGAAACCGGAGTTTTATTTCTCGTTACTGTTGTGTCACCACGGCATTTCTTTGGCATTGGTGCCTGTCCTGCCTCTTTCCATGGCCCTCCCACTTCTGGAGCGTCGGACTTCAGATTATTGAAAAATATTATGTTGTCTTCTACGCATCACACTGAATGTTCTGAAGTAAAATATCTAAAAAATCCACAATAAATCCCGTCACATGTAATTCATTTTTGTTGTTTCTAAATTCAATGACGTCTTCTTATTTCATTCATTTACCAAACTTCATAAAAATCGGTCCAGCAAATTTTCAATTATATTTATCTTTATGTGGGTCTATGTGTGTACACTCATAGATACGCAAACATATTTACGTACACCTATGGATGTGCGTGCATATACTTGTGTGTGTGTGTGTGTGTGTGTGTGTGTGTATAGACGGCAAGCTGGCAGAAACGTTAGCACGCCGGGCGAAATGCTTAGCGGTATTTCGTTTGCCGTTACATTCTGAGTTCAAATTCGGCCGAGGTCGACTTTGCCTTTCATCCTTTCGGGGTCGATAAATTAAAAGCACCAGTTACACACTGGGGTCGATGTAATCGACTTAATCCCTTGGTCTGTCCTTGTTTGTCCCCTCTGTGTTTAGCATCTTGTGTTAAAAAAGAAATATGTATTTCGTTTGCCGTTACATTCTGAGTTTATATCCGCCGAGGTCAACTTTGCCTTTCATCCGTTTCTCTGTCCTTGTTTGTCCCCTCTATGTTTAGCCCCTTGTGGGTAATAAACAAATATATACTGGTATGTGTGTGTTCGTGCGTTGATGTTGTTTACATTTCGTACATCGACGAAATATGTGAAAACTTGTTAATCTTGGGAAAGGAAATATTTTGAAAACATGAATTTAATATTGACTAATAATAAAGGGGTGGAACTGAACCCGTGTGTGTGTTAATAATGACTCACCCTGTGTGGGAAGAAGCTTACTTCCCTCATTACTGTGTGGACGTGTTCTTCTTGTCACGCCTTTGTATACCAACGTCGTGAATTATGGAAGCACAGCTACCAGGTAAGACATTTGTTTTGGGGGGGTTTAGTGGGGGTTTGTTGCGCGTGTTTATTTATATTCGTCAAACAAGAAATCTCCACAGAGTTCCTGGCAAATTCTCTGCATGTGTGTGTGAAGTCTCACTTAACGGTGGGAAGTGTGTTTGGTGGGGCGTATCCCTCCTAAAATTGTTCTTCATTTTTGTGACTGTTTTGTGCCCTTTCCAGGAGGATTACCAGGTTGGCCAGGAGTACTAGGACAGCCAGAAGAATTTGCTGTTTTGTTTTAACTGTTTCTCGTCTTCTTCCTTCATTCCTGTATGTTTGTTCTACTATAGCCTCGGACCGACCAAAGCCTTGTGAGTGGATTTGGAAGATAGAAACTGAAAGAAACCCGTTGTGTATATATATATATATATATATATATATATATGTGTGTGTGTGTGTGTGTGTGTGTTGTGTGTGTGTATTCTTTTATTTTTTTACTTGTTTCAACCATTTGACTAAAGCCATACTGGAGCACCGCCTTTTAGTCAAAGAAAATCAACCCCAGGTCTTATTCTTTGAAAGTCTGGTACATATTCTATCAGGTCTTTTGCCGAACCACTAGGTTACGGGGACGTAAACACACTAACAGTGATTGGCAAGTGATGAAATGAGGACAGACACGCACACACGCACACACACACACAAACACAAACACACACAAACACGTACAGAAAACAAAAGACTGAGACAGGTGAGGGCACAACAGGCAGGTGAATTGGTTTGGTGCTTGGGAAAAAAATGGGAAAGTCTTTGATGATTCAAGCCTACAGACTTCGAGAGAATAGATTGAGAGGAAAATATGGGGAAAGAACGAAAAGAAAAGGAGAGAAAATGTGTACCGAATAACAGTTCAACATAATGAAAGGACCAGAAGATAGGGGCTTAGTGAAAAAGTGTTATTAACGGTGACCCTTTTGAAGTAAGGAGTGAAAGCATGTGTGTGCACATGTGTGTGCGTTAGTGCATTGAGTGTGTGTGGGTGTGTGCATAATGGTGTCTGGTGTAAGCAGTGAGTTGAACACTGCGCAGGGCTGTTCCTATGTGTCTATCTCAAATGCCATCGTATCGTCCTTAGGGTACATTCTGCATACGTAATTACCTTTATCTGGTTTGACGACCGGCTGGTGTCATTCCTGACTTTCCGTTCAATCCTTGTAATCAACGCTGGTGAAACTTTCTTTGGCCAACAGGTCGATTTTTTTCAATCCATATGCTTGAGGGTCTTTTAAGGATTTCGGTTTTGCTGATAGCTTGTTGTGAAAGACCTTACTTCTGGACCTCTGCAATTCTACCATGTTCAAAATCTGTCGATATTTTAGCTTTGCCATTGTTGGTGTGAATACAGGGCGTAACTAGCAATTGCTGACACAGTGAAACCTTGAACATAAATGCCAGAATTTTTATAGTTTATACAAGATTTAATTGTTTTATTTTTCATGGCCTTAAATTTTTGAGCAGACAAAATATTGTTCGTTTTCATACAATGCATATTTTCAGCACTAAATGATAAACATTTCTTTAGGTTTTCGTGTTTTCTTTTGCTATTTGCCAGTTAAGAGTCTGTGATGAAAAATAGTCAAACATCGATCTGCAAGGAGTTCATTTCACATGGTTCCAGGTTCAGTTCCTCGGTGTTATAACTTGGTCAAGGGTCTTCTGCTCTCTCTCTCTCTCTCTCTCTCTCTCTCTCTCTCTCTCTCTCTCTCTCTCTTTACTCTTTTACTTGTTTCAGTCATTTGACTGCGGCCATACTGGAGCACCGCCTTTAATCAAGCAACTCAACCCCGGGACTTATTCTTTTGAAACCCCAGTACTTATTCTATCGGTCACTTTTGCTGAACCGCTGAGTAATGGGGACATAAACACACCAGCATCGGTTGTCAAGCAATGCTAGGGGGACAAATACACACACACGCATATATAAATATATAATATATATATATATATAATATATATATATATATATATATATATATATACATATATACGACGGGCTTCTTTCAGTTTCCGTCTACCAAATCCACTCACAAGGCTTTGGTCGACCCGAGGCTATAGTAGAAGACACTTGCCTAAGATGCTACGCATTGGGACTGAACCCGGAACCATGTGGTTGGTAAACAAGCTACTTACACAGCCACTCCTGCGCCTATGGACCCGAGCTAATGACTTCAGAGGAATTTGGTTGATAGCATCTGAAAGTAGACTGTCTTTTGTCCTCCACCACTGCTTGGCCATCGACGTTAGTTTGTTTACGTCCCCGTACCGATATGTCTAGTAAAAACAGAACCGTGGGGATAAGAACCAGGATTAGAAATAAGTAGTTACATTGATTTGCTCCAGTCAAACCTTCAAAGTGTTGCTCCAGTCTGGTCACAGTCAAATGATTAACGCAATTAAAAGCAATGTATGCATATGTATACGATGATATATTCAAGTCCATTCTTATTTTTGGTACACATCGAGACGCGCGCAGACGCATATATGTCAACATAAGTGTATATACACACAAAAATATGTGCACATGCACACCTCTATATTCACATATTACATATTTCTATACACACACACAAACACACACACACACACACACACATATATATATATATATATATATATATATATATATATATATATATACATATATAAATATACTCGCACCTGTACATACATAAAAGAGAGTGGGTTCATACTTTCCTTAACAACCCATGAAAGTTATAAAGGAGTGCCTGGGATTATTTCCCAAATCCTGTTGCTACGCACCCATTTATCCACTAGATGTCACCACCATAAAGCTGTTTCCATGGCTGCCATGTCATAAATTCCTGTGCTGTGGCTTAAATTAATCTTCTTCCTTTCATTCTGTATTTATTTTCTCACACTCCTCTTCTACCAACATTTTAATTACAGCATTTTGCTTTTGCTAGCTTTCAAATAAATTGATATATTTTTTAAGCGGTCTTTTATTAGTATTGCACCATGACTACCAAGATACAGAGAACGTGATACACACACACACACACACACGAACGCATGTTAATTGCTCCTGAAGTTCCGCGCTTCAAACACGTGAAAACTTATTTTGTCTTCAACGCATAAATAAAGAGTCTTACTCAAGGACACAATGCTTTACCGGGAAATGAACTCACGTTGACCAAATAAGCCACTGACATCCAAACAACTTTGCACACCACTTCAAGTATTGAATTATCTTATCGCTTTTCTATTGACATTATTTACATAATGACTTCTCTTAGCAGTGGCAATGGCCTCCCCCGCTTGTACATACCATGGCAACCAAGCAACTCAATAGGAATGTCATAAACACTTGACCTAATTTCCAGATAAAACACTTCGTCGCTTTTGCGAGATTAAATTTACAACGCTGACAAAAAGCTTTTCTTACAAGCAGAACAGGACACACACACAGGACGCACGCGCGCATAAACACACACACATGGGCATACACGCGCACACACAAACATATAGAGAAGCACGTAACGATTGGATTTCTGGGGTTCAATTGATCTACAAGAAATAGCAGCCACATTTTAGCCCGAATCTCACCTTAGACATATATCGTATTACAAATTACATAATGTAATTCTAAATTCATGCAAATCATCAAGATGGTCGTGGAGGGAATGCTTGTGATCATGTCTGCTCGATCAACGATTATGTGCTTCCAAATGTGCACAACCAAATGATTCCTGGTTCAACCCCACATCTAGCAATTCTCTTCATTTATAGTTGTGGCCAACTACAGCCGTCAGTGCCGATTGGTAGATAGAAACTGAATGAAACCCTTTGGGTAGCATATAATATATTATTATATATATATATATATATATAATATATATATATATATATATATGCTACACAAAGGGTTTCATTCAGTTTCTATCTATATATATATATATATATATGCTACACAAAGGGTTTCATTCAGTTTCTATCTCTCTCTATATATATATATATATGCTACACAAAGGGTTTCATTCAGTTTCTATCTCTCTATATAATATATATATATGCTACACAAAGGGTTTCATTCAGTTCTATCTATATATATATATATAATATATATATATATATATATATGCTACACAAAGGGTTTCATTCAGTTTCTATCTCTCTCTCTATATATATATATATGCTACACAAAGGGTTTCATTCAGTTCTATCTATATATATATATATATATATTATATGCTACACAAAGGGTTTCATTCAGTTTCTATCTCTCTATATATATATATATATGCTACACAAAGGGTTTCATTCAGTTTCTATCTCTATATATATATATATATATGCTACACAAAGGGTTTCATTCAGTTTCTATCTATATATATATATATATATATATATATATATATATATGCTACACAAAGGGTTTCATTCAGTTTCTATCTCTCTCTCTATATATATATATGCTACACAAAGGGTTTCATTCAGTTTCTATCTCTCTCTATATATATATATATGCTACACAAAGGGTTTCATTCAGTTTCTATCTCATATATATATATATATATATGCTACACAAAGGGTTTCATTCAGTTTCTATCTCTCTCTATATATATATATATATGCTACACAAAGGGTTTCATTCAGTTTCTATCTACCAATCGCATATATATATATGCTACACTGACGGCTTTTATTTGTTTCAGTCATTTGACTGCGGCCATGCTTTATTCTATGGGTGTCCTTTGCCAAACCGCTAATTTACGAGGACAAACGAAAATCGGTTGCCACACGATGTTGGGAGGACAAACATAGATACACAAACATACACACACACCCATGCACACAAACACACACACACACACACACACACACACATATATATATATATATATATATATATACGGCGAGTTTCTTTTAGTTTCCATCTACCAAATCCACTCACAAGTTTTTGGTCAGGCAGAGGTTGTAGTAGAAGACACTTGCCCAAGGTGTCAAGCAGTGGGACTGAACCAGGAAGCATGTGGTTCGTAAGTAAGCTACTTACCACACAGCCACTCCTGCGCCTGTATATATGTATATATACATACATACATATATACATGCATACATATATATTTTATATATACACACATATATATATATATATACATATTATATATATATACATAATATATATATATATATATATATATATATATATATATATATATACATACACGTGTATGTATGCTATACATTACATATATGGTATCTGCATATGTACATATAAATATGTGTGTGTATGTGCGTATCCAAGTATTTTCCTTTATTTACCTGCAGTGAGAACATGGCATGCCTAGAAACACACATATACATAAATATATGCGTGCACACATATAGATATAATACACAGACATACACACAGAACGTTTACTGCTATAACTGTTGTCAGGATTTAGCATTTGTCGAAGTGATTAGATAACAGAACGGATTATGTGTAGGGTTTACATTACACACACACACACGCGCACATGCATAGACACATATACATACATTCGTAGACTCACATATGCACATACATATTCTTATCTCGAAATAGACACACGCACACACAAACTCTTATCTCAAAAGTTAACGTCACCAAGTTTCATATCCTCACTGTAAATAGACAAAATTCAACGCATTTCTTTATTCATTTGCTGTTCTTTGAACTCACAAAACGTGGAAGATATTCCTGACAGAAAAAAAACTCTTCAGATTCCAACTGAAAATAGTTAATTATTCAGGTAGATATTATTCTTCTATTGGTTTTAATTAACACAATATTTTCTTACTCTTTAATATTGTCAAAGTTTCATTATAACAATATCCAACGCAAACATACTTTTATATGGAAATTCGTTTTATTTTCAGAGAGTATTTTATAGACGAGAAACCGTTAAAACATCTCATTGTTTAGACTTTAAAGTTTATAAATTCTAGTTTACAATTAAAATATGTCATTTATATTTCCAGGATATAATATAAGGTATAGTTACTTTGAACCAGGCTTTACTGTTTATACAATACAATTAAAGAAACTAATGTTTGAAAATACACAACTAGGAAACGTCGCACAGCAGTCTATGGAGAAAAGCCGTGAACGATATGGAAAGATACTTGAAACCTGACAGACTGAATATAGACTCAAATTCTACAAATGCTGATAAAGTTTTTAATCACTGATTTAGAACCTTCACCAACTTTATAGACTCACTACCAGGGCAGGAAGGTAGGGTTATCGATAAACTCAATCTTTTGATTAATTATGTGGAACCGAACGTATACGAATTCATCAGTGAAACTAAGAACTACGAATAAGCTGTGAATACACTAAAGAGTGTGTACATTAAACCAAAGAACATCGTAATGGCACGCCATCTTTTAGCCACAAGGAAACAGAAACTAGGGGAATCTCTAGACCAGTTCTTAAATGAACTCAAAATATTAGCGAAAGACTGTGACTTTGTTGCAGTGAGTGTTGAGCAGTACCGGTCTGAAATGATTCGAGATGCATTTATAAATGGGCTCACTTTATAAATGGCGCGAGGTTACCTAACCGAAGCAGATGTGTACGGTGTTTCAGCGGCACTTTGCTCAACTGTTTGGGACGAGCGGTGGAACGCACAATGGTGCAGACTTCGGTGTGTACCTGGACGGCCTACCGCAACTCTCGGACAGCGAGGCAGAGTGCTGCGAAGGACCGATATCTGCCTGGGAAGTGGAGGAAGCGATGAAGAGTTGCACGAGAGGTAGATCGCCGGGTTTGGATGGTCTGCCCTACGAGCTTTACACTTCAATGCCAGACTTGTTTGCTGGCCTGTTGGCAAACGTCTACTGCAACTGGCAGCAAAACGGGAGAATTCCTGCTTTTGTCAGTCGAGGGGTGGTGGCTTTGCTGAGAAAGGACCCAAACAAGAGGGACGTTATAGGGATTTTCGGCTCATCACTCTGCTCAATGCAGAGTTGAAGACTTTGGCCAAGGTGCTAGCCAAGAGATTGGCGCTTGTCGTGGACAAGCTGGTCGGCAAGACGCAGACATGCGCAGTGCCTACCAGGTCGATACACGACAACCTCCATCTCATGCGCTACATCATAGAGAGGGTTGGTAACGACGCTGGTGCGGGTGGGGCTTTGATCAACTTAGATCAGAGTAAAGCCTTCGATAGGGTCGACCATCGGTACCTGGCAGCTGTTCTCAAGGCAGCCGGCTTCGGTCCAGTCTTCCGCGGGTGGATTGCTGCTCTATACAGCAACATCTGCTCGGTGATACGGGTGAACGGTCACCTTTCGGAACCGTTCGGCATCTCGCGTTCGGTCCGCCAAAGATGCCCTCTCTCCTCCCTCTTGTACACATTGACTCTCGAGCCATTACTGCGCAAGTTGGAGGCTTTGAGGGGTATCACGCGCGATCTAGGAGGCGAAAATAGCGTGTCTGCCTATGCCAACGACGTCACCGTGATGGTGTCGAGTCACAGGCACATTGGCCTTATTGGCGAGACACTAAACGAGTACGAAGCGGTGACAGGGGCAAAGATTAACGCGGAAAAGTCTGTGGGCTTGCAACTGGGCACCTGGAGAGGCAAGCCCATGCCGTCCAACAGCGTCGTAGGGCGCTGGACAGGCGGACCCGTTAAACTGCTCGGGGTCTGGTTGGGTCCGGACCTCTAGGTGGATAAAAGCTGGGAAGTGGTGACGAGCAGGGTGGCACGTCTCACCCAGAAATGGGCCGAGAGAAAGCTGTCCCTGAAAGGTCGAGCGGAGGTGGCGAATGCGTACATCGCATCCGTCATCTATTACCGCTTGACCGTCGTCCCCTGTCCCGACCGCTGGTTGGCCAAGCTGGTACGCCTGCTCTTCGACTTTTTGTGGAAGGGTCAGGTGCCACTGGTCAGGCGATCCATCTGCTGTCAACGACCGCTGAACGGAGGCCTTGGAACGCCGTAGTTACTGATGCGCAGACATGCGCTCAGGCTGCGACATCTCAAGCGTTTCCTAGACGGTGAACAGGTGTGGTCGTCTTTTGTCAGACGCGACTTTCCGCAGCTCGTCTCTTTGACAGAGCTGCTGACCTGGATCAAACGTAGACCGAGAACGGGCGCTTGGCACCTCGAGTGCCGTCAAGCTCTCTCCGCTCTCCGCCAGGCGGGCAATGCGATCGGTTTCAGCTCCACTCTAGCGTTCTATAGAGGGTTAGTTGAGGAAAAATGCGACGACGTTCTCGGGGAAACTCTAGGCGTTGACGATAACGAACTGAGCGGTCTGTTCGGAAGGACTTTCGGGCCGGGGCCGATGGATAATTTCCAGAGGTCGCTCGCCTGGCATTGCTACCGAGGGGCTCTGCCTGTTCGTGATAAATTCTACCGGCACGGAAGTGCTGTCAACCGGGCCTGCCCGAGGTGTTGCCAGGACGACGAAACCTTTCTGCACGCACTCGTCCAGTGCCCGAGTATTGCTGAACTATGGGTTTATGTCGAACAGCTACTGTCACGTGTAACAAGGAGGGCGAGGCCGTTTTCTTGTGCCTAGTGGCTGTGGCGAAAGAGGTTGTATGGTGAACCCGTTTGAAAGGGCTAAAGTCAGACACTTTCCTCTTTGGTCAAGGCCTCATCAACTTTTTCACGTTTCACTTGAAAAGGAAGATGAGGTTAGAGAGGAGAGTGCTGTCCGATAGCAAGTTTTATGAAAGGTGGGTGAATTGTGCGAGACTGGCCAGTATAAATGGACCAGTTCTTAGGTTTCGCCTGTGATTCAAAAAGGTAATATAAAATGAGAAAGGGGCTCTCTACTCCCCTTTTGACCAGGCCCCCGTTGGCTTTTATGGGGTTTTTTTCCACCAGGAACCTTTCGAAGCGCCTCCCCCTATTGGGAGTTTTTAATTGTTAGAATCTTTCGTTGTTAAACTGTTTTTACACGATATTTTAACAAACGGACAAGACCCTTTGTAACCTTTCGTCCTGTTTTGTCCCTTTATGTTTTCTAATCATGTGTGTCAGCCCTTGTGGCCAATAAAAAGAATAAATTATTATTATTATTATTATTATTATTATTATTATTTTGTTCGTTGCTTGGGTGCATTTCAATTACTAAGTGCTAGTATCTATAAGAAACTAGTCACACGTGTGTTTTCTAAAGTTTCATGAGAGACGGGTTCTTAGACCCAGCGCATAAGCTAGGTTTATGTAGAATTTTCCTAATAGGAGTATGGAGTAACATACACTTGGTAGACAAAAAGCGATGGGGTATTCCTATCTATACCTATCTATAACTGTCCATGCAAGCATACATACATATAACTACAGAACCACATATGCACCTATACTACCACTAAACAGATATACATTCATACCCATATACATGTGCGTACATAATTATATACATGCATGTCCGAACTCGCTCATACATACACCCTTATCACCACACATGCGCACACACGTATATATCCATTTCCAGACCTTTCGATACATATGTGTGTAAACACCCAGAAGCCCAGGGCTTCTTGCATAGCCCCTCATATATACAAAATATATATATATACAAGCTCATACATATACCTATATATGTTTATATATCTACACACACACACTTGGAACTAGCACTTGGGTAAGAATGATTGCGTACACTACAAGCAGTGTATTGGACTGATACTATCACTTAGTTAGTTTCTCAACGTCTAACACAGATATATATATGTGTGTGTGTGTGTATGTAAGGTAATATATAAAATCCATTGATCGAGGTGTAGGAAAAACGTTCAAAGACAATAGTGCGTTACTGAAGCGGAGGTTTCGGTGTTTTTACGTATCGAAGTTCGATACGTTGAAAAAAAATTATTTTCCTATTTCTCGGTAGGCGATTAGGGTTGCCCGGTGTGCGAATTAGAATACGAGAGTTGAGGAATGGAGTCGATAGGATCCGGGTTACATATGTTTCATAGCAAGCGGAACTTTGGAAATGGCAAATAACCGAGATTGTTGTATACTAGAGGCTGCTTTTCAAGGCCAAAGATATCGTGATTAAATGAAAGTTTACATTGTCGCAAGGAGGAAAGATTTCAGTCGAATGGTGAATATACCCCAGGACTTATTCGTTTAGCCTGATACTTATTCTATCAATGCAAAGCCGCTAAGTTATGTCCAGGAAAATGGACCACCACCGGCTACGAAGTGGATGTTGCGATACACACAAACACTGAAATGTGCACACACACACACACACACACACACACACCACACACACACACACACAGATATAGAAAGACAGTTAGAAATTCAGGCAGACATACAAATATATAGATAGATAGACAAACAGACACATAGATAGACAGACAGAAAGACACACAGGTGCTGGTGGATGATGGGGGCTGGTCACTGAATCATGATTTATCCGCCCGCCTTCAAAATCTCTGCAGTGATAGTGTAGATTCCAGGGGCTTTGCTGTTGTTGAGCTTCTTCAGGGTGGCCCTGACCACGTCCGGGTGATAGGACACAACCTGTAAGTAATGTGGTTGCGGATGAGTCTATAGCGACGGTTAGGCTGCGATGGATAGGAACAGTTGGGTGATGAAGAAGAAGGCTAAAGCTCTCCTTCCACCGTTTGAAGCAGGTTGTTTCCTTGACGACGGCGTTGTCATTGGTATCCTTCACCTGTGCTGTTTTGAACTGGAGACAAGCACAGGCTCTTTGGAGCATGTTCAACACCTGGTGTATGTCGTCGCTCTTTGATGCTGCCTACACACGTTCGGCTTCTTCTGCCCAGAATTTCCCTCTTTTATCTGAGATGGGCATTGCTGCATTTCGGGTCGATTCTCCTGTACTCATTCATGTCGCCACGCATTCGAGCCTCCCGGTGGTAATTGATTATCTTCAAGATCCTTCGGAAGAAGTATTGTGTTTACCAGGAAATAATGTGCAGACTGGTTGACATTTGATTTGAAGATCTCTCAGTTGACAGTCTCATTGTCAGCCAGGGTAATGAAGCGATTGATCAAAGAACCCGCGAATATTGAGGCGCGATGTTAGGATCATGGAGACAGGAGCAATCATGGCGGGGATAGTTCTCTGTGACGAGATTCACTTGCAACTTAAATATGAGTGTCCCAACCAGTAATCGAAAGTTCTCAAGCTTGTCGCCGCGCCTCCCAAGATCACCACCCTGTTCCAACAGGTGTATAGCAGTACCGAGTGCTGCGTGCGGGTGAACGGCAAGGATTCTGACTGGTTTTCCATTAACAAGGGATCAAAAAGATTGCAAGGCCACCCCTGGTCATATCAACTGTGTCATCGATTGTCTGATGGCCAAGGTCTGTAAGAAAGTATCTGGTGGTGCCTTCGAGACAGCCATTTTACAAACCTGGCGTATACGAACAATACTACTCTATTGAGCAAATTGATCGACCCGGTCGGAGATGCACTCACCATAGAAGGCTTTGGTCAGCTCACGGCTATAACAGAAGATAACTGCTTCTTGCCACAGTTACTCCTGTGTCTAATATGTGTATGTATATGTGCGTGTGTTTGTGTCAATATCTATCTCTCTATAATGGAATAAGATCCAGGTCTGTAAGCGTTAAGCAGTGTGTGGCAGGTTTTTGTAGAACATAAGAGGACAGTGTACAATAAGAAACAGTAACAATGTGTTGGCATCGAGATTTGTACACTTTTTCCCAAATCAAATTGCCAAGGAAATTTCGATAAACTGACGGCTTCTATACAGTTGAGAGATCGCAACCAGAGCTGTAACAAACATGAATAAAAACCCAGTTTGGATACGCACACGCACAGAGAGAGAGAGACAGACAGAGAGAGAGAGAAAGAGAGAGAGAGAGAGAGATGCGTAGGTGTGATAAGAAGCTTGCTTAGCAACCAAATGGATCTGGGTTGAGTCCCACTACGTGGCACCTTCGGCAAGTGTTTTCTACTATAGCCTCGGGCCAATCAAAGGCTTGTGACTGGATTTGGTAGACGAAAACTGAAAGAAGCCCGTCATATATATATATATATATATATATGTGTGTGTGTGTGTGTGTGTGTGTGTGTGTGTGTGAGTGTGTGTGTGTAGTATATGTGTGTATGTGTGCGTTAGTGTTTGTGTATCTGTGTTTATCTCCCCGCCAACATCGCTTGACACCCGATGATGGTGTGTTTACATCCCTCTAATTTAGCGGTTCGGGAAAGAGACTGAGAATAATAAATAGGTTTACAAAGAATATATCGTGGGGTCGATATGCTCGCCTAATAGTGGTGCTCCTGCATGGTCGCAGTCAAATGACTGAAGCAAGTAAAAAGAACACAAGAATACATTTGACAGTTTTCACAAAATAAAACTCCTTATCACATCCAAAATCGAGCATTTTAAAAATTCAAAACCTGTCAAAACTAGGTTTTGGCTGAGAGATATACTGAAATTATCTGCCCTTGACTTCCGCCACAGCCTCAACACGTCTTCAAAGCCTGGCATATGCGTTCCTCACTGTGTCCTTGGGGAGATTTTCGAACCCCTCTTTGATCTAGGTCATCAGATTGGACTTAGTGCTGCAGGAAGAGTGGTTGGTATCTTTCTCAATTGCGCCCATCACATAGTAATCCAGGGTGTTACAATCAGAGGAATTAGAAGACCAGAAATTCGGGCTGGGGAAGTCGTAGAAAATCTCCAACAATCACGTCTGGCTTCTTCCAGCGGTATGACGAAGAGATGAATCTTGCTGCCACACATATGACCTTCCAATGGCAATCCTTTCCAGCCTACAGTTTATTGCAGTTTCAGAAAGCTGAGTGAATTGACGATGTTCAACGATGTGGAAATGAATTGTGGTGTGGTGCAGACACAATCAGAACTCCTACTATGTCCCTTCCCAGTAGCTACAGATTCACAGTCTCATGCGTGTGTCACATCTCACAGCCTTTACAGTATTCACAGAGCATTGAGCGTCAGTCATGATGTCGGCATTTTGATATCCACCAAAATTTACAATGATACAGGAAACTCTTTTCAAATATTCAGAAATTTAATCTCCATGGTCTCCAACGCTGTTGACTGTTCACTAATGCATGAAGCTCTTGAGGAAAAGAAGTAGACTAAACAAATCACCAAATTTGTGTATTTATAATATATACAAGCGCTCACCCGACCTTTGACCCAGTGTGTACTCTACACAAATGGATTCATAAAGCATCTATCGTAATGCTTATGTATTAAGATCTTAGTTAAAGGTTACTAGTCGCTCTTCAAAGGATAAAATTCTAAATTCCAATCTGACTTGTCGTTACTTTTAATGTTTCCTGTTCTCTGGAGCGGGCATTTCTATCTGCGTTACGGTGAAGTTGTTCTGTTAACGTATATTCTGTTAAGCTGGCTTTTCTAATGGCTTGGGACTCCAGCTTCTGTCGTTTCTTCTCTTGGTAAAGGAAGGGCATTGCAAAAATCAAACCCACGATCTAGCTCTTGTGAGGGTAACACCCGAATCACTATGCCATACAGCTACTCACGCATGCACACGAGTATACACATACATAGACTTATATATGTACGTATATGCATAGAAAGCAATCGTTTTACACCTTTCCTCCATACTAGCATGGGTTGTATGAGTATATTATTGATTCATTCTTTTTGGATCTGGATCCTCTTCATGTTATTAACCCTTACCAGTTGTTCAAGGGATCACTTATTCCAATGGTTTGTCTATTAAGAGGGAAAATGATAATCTAATCTTTCATAGCTGAGCAATTTTCAGTAACAGCAAATGGAAACATACACACACACACTCAAGCTGGTGTGTGCATATATATATATGCTTACGTACACTCACACACACACAAACACTTCATTTTGGCAGTTTTTTCACTGGTCCTCAGATTTTGTCCAGCAGTGTACGATGGGCTTCTCTCAGATTATGTCTATTTAATCCACTCAGAAGCCTTGGTCAACCATGGGATTTGGAAGAAGGTACTTGCCTAAAGTATCATACAGTGGGACAAAACTGGTGGTTGGCGTTTGGAAGGGCATCCAGCAGTAAAATACCTGATGAAATAGACAGTAGCCCAGGGTGGTTTTTTCTACCTGGACGGCTCCTGTCGTCCATCTTCCTCATGAAGGCATGGAAGGTTGACGGTATGTGGTGATGATGATGATGATGATGTTAGTATATATATATATATGTACATAATGGAAATTTATTTAATAATTATGAAATAGTCATAAAGATATTTGCAAACTTTTATAAAGTAATCACTTGTTGGAAAGGAAAGGAGAGGAAAAAAAGAGGAAAAGGAATTGGAGAAGAGAAAGCAGAGAGTATCTGTCGAAATATTAGCAAAGTAGATGAGATCAAATCAAAGATCAATACAGGAGGTTTTATTGAACAAACTCTGTTTCATTGATTCTTTTGCTAGTTTTCCTAAATTTACCTTTCTTTAGAGAATTAATTTGTTTTTTTTATATAAAGTGTCCCCCACCTTAGCTGGGGTATGATCCACATATTTAAAGCTCAAGTTGTAAGCAGAGGATATAGCTAACCTAGAGACAAGACAATGATTGTTGTTAGGTCTATTACTGTCAAGAAGAACATTCAGCTATGAATAATACTTTAGATAAACTGAAGTTTACAATATCAATGTTATCTTATGCAAGATTTTAGAACCATCAACTTCTGTTTATTGTTGTTTAACTCATTTTATAAGCATTTTTAAAACTGTTTTGCTTTATTTTTTTGACTGATTTTATTCAAAAGACAGCGAATATCAGACAGAAAATTTGGGAGGATGACATTGAAGGGGTTAAAAAATTAATAAGAAAGGATCCAACAATAGTAAGTTGTTCTGTTTATTGCCTTCTCAAATTTGACTGTTTATTATTTTATACACAATATGAAATGTTTTATACACAATATGAAATGTTTTATACACAATATGAAAAGTAGTGACATATATTTGTCCATGATATTTCATTTCTTTCTTCACCTCTTTTCTCTAATCCTCATCATCGACATTTTTATAACTATTTAACCAAACATTGAGGCATGGCAGAATTGATGGAATGTGAGTGAGAAAGAAATCCATCACACACTGCAATGGGGTGTTCTGGTGGGAGGTATTCAGTCCAAGAGATGAGAGACAGATGGAGCCGATAAATGGATGGTGACTTTTTAAAGAAGTCCTCTTGCCATACAGAGTTGAAGGTTTTATTGGTGTCAAGGGCAACACCAGTTTTTATAGAATTTTTTACACATACGAACACACATGATATGTCACATAGGAATCAAACCCCGCTTTATAAAACAGTACTGCTGTTCATTGAATCTAGAAAGACACCTAAAGGGACAAAGGTGATTTTTTAAATGACGTTTTACTTCATAATTGAAATATTGGAAGTTAGAATGACAGGATGGCAGTCAATAGATGCGATAGTGTCTGCAGGAATATAGAGCAGCGCTTCTCAGAGTGGTCACTACCACCAATGTGTGGGGGCCGTGGGAACATTTTATATTAGTTTATGTATATATGGCGGTGGAGTTCCGTAATGTCAACACTGAGGAACTGGGCCTCCTACTTAGACTGACATGTAACAATGAATACGTAGATAAACATAATCTTAGTAGTTTCTGCCCCAGTATATGTTTAAGAAATAGACCACCCACAATTACATCTATGGCTAGGAAGACATATAGAAAGATGGCGCGGATGGACCAGAGCTATACGGAGCACCGCAAATGTCCATCAGGTAAAGAAAATGATCGCACATGCACTAGGAGCTAGTATAAGAGTTACCCTAAAAGGCCACACGTTTAAGTTTAACAATAAAATATATGCCCAGGACGAGGGGGCAGCCATCGGCGTTAGTATTGCTGGTGATGTGGCCAACCTTTTCATGGTATGGTGGGACAGAAGGCTTAAGGAACGGCTGACACAGAACTCCATACTCGTAAACATGTACTCTCGCTATGTTGATGATATCAACATAGTGGTAAAGGCACCCCCACAAGAGAGTACTGGTTGATATAGTAATAGAAACTAATACTATGGAGAGCATCCAGCAAATAGCTAACTCCATCCACCAGAGTATTAAGGTCACAATAGACTACCCCACAAAACACCCCAACCATAGACTACCAGTACTAGACACTGAACTCTGGCTAAAAATTGTGAATAATAAAACCCAAACCCTTCATTCGTACTATGCCAAATCTATGGCCTCAAATACTTGATCCACCAGAACTCGCCCATTGCGAACAATACCAAATACAATATTTTAATGGCAGACCTCGTCAGAATAATGAGAAATGTGTCACGCATGTGCGAGCCTACAGAGTTAAAGAGACACATACAATATTCCATTCACCGCATGCAATTCTCAGGTTACAGCCATAAAGAAAGGAGCAGAGTATACAAAGGTGCCATGAAGAAATTTAATAATATATTATGTAATGATAGGAATGGGATTTGCTCACTCTATAGGAACAATTCATGGAACACTATAGAAAGGACAAAAAAGAAATTGGAAAGCCAACTCTTGTTATGATAGCCATAAATACCAGAGTGTCATGTTCGTTGACACCACCCCTGGAGGTGAACTGGCGTACCGCTTTAGAAGGATCCTAGACAAACTTAAGCTAAGGATTAATGTTGTTGAAAAGCCAGGCAAACCTATCAAATCTATAATTGGTAGAACCTATCCTTTTAGTAGAACCCCTGTACGGATAAGTACTGTACTGTATGTAGATTTAGCCCACAAACAAACTGTAAAGCCAGAAATGCAGTCGATAGTATAAGATGTATAGAGGAACGATGCAATAACAAGACAACGACATACGTAGGGGAAACGGCAAGAAGCATAGGAGAGCGGGTAAATTATTATTATTATTATTATTACTTTTTTTTCTTCTTTCAAATTTTCCTCCATTTCTTGCCGAGTGTCTTCCCGACTCCTAGGGCAAAGAAACTCATAGTGTATATTGGTAGGCCATTAAACCAAACTCAGTAGTTCGTTCATTTTTTAAAATTTTTTTTTTTAAAGTTAAATTAAAATGCATGAGCAGCAACAGTTCTCACATCGACAATGCTCTTCTCAATACGTGTGATGTACCAGTTAAGACAATCTTTTGCACTTCTTGCAGGGATGGTAAGCCAGGGATCATTCTCATATAATTTTCGGTTCATGCTATAATGGTACGATTATAATTGTAACGGCAATGATGGCCGTCTCCCCACGAGCCAATCAAAGCTAAAAAAATGATAACATTATTGTAGCACCAAAATGTTTTTGGAAACTAAAAGGAAAACTAAATCAGTATACCAAATCGCTTGTCCTATGGTTAATCTGGAAGCGCGTCCCCCAGGGAAGAGCCAGCCTGGGATCGAAAAGTCATCAACTGGCACAAACTCTTCTCCGAATACGGACATGGATGTAATATACGCTTATTATTATTATTATTATTATTATTATTATTATTATTATTATATTATTATTATTATATTATTATTATTATTATTATTATTATTATTATTATTCCCATTTTTATGGGAATAGAAATGGTGAAGTATTTGAAACATCGAAAGCAGCAGAAAAATATACTTTACGTGGTTATGATTGTAAGTGAATGAGATTTCTAGAAGAATCTGCAGGTATTGATGTTTCACCCATCTCAACTGAGGCGAAGCTATGTATAGCTATATGCAGTTGACGCACTTAAATACCCATATACAAGCGTAGTTGCACATATATATTTTTTTGTGTCCCTAGCACGAGGCATCCTTATTTGGGAGCCCTTAATTATATTGCTATATGAATAATATTTTTCTATATGAATGATATTTTGTCTAATGACTAATTCATCTTTTGTACTAGGACACAGGTAATAATAATCTATGTTAGTACTCTTTTTGATTATATCCACATATTGCTTGATAGATTTGTTCGTAAATTTTTTCCCGGCATGCCCTATATCGCCGGGTATATTTTGCGTCTGCGCAGAGATTTGAAAAGTTAAGATTTACAAATCGTTTAGATCAACACATGGTCTAACGTTCTGTGCTTCTCGTTTTAACAAAGGCCTCCCGCTGACGAAACCAGCTTTAGCAAACAGATTCTGTCTGTTTTGCTAGAAAGAGGTAGAAACTGATCAGTCCGGGATATATCGTTATTGGTAAATGTTTTTGATTTTCACTCTCGATGAATTTATCCCTTTTTTGTGTCCCTAACCCTAGGCATCCTTATTTGGGGGCCCTTAATTATATCGCTATATGAATAATATTTTCTATATAAATGATATTTTGTCTAATGACTAATTCATCTTTTGTACTAGGACGCTGGTAATAATAATCTATGTTATTACCCTTTTTGATTATATTCATATATATATATATATATATATATATATATATATGTATATTTACCTACACACACACATATATACATACATATTTATAAACGCACATATATATATATATATATATATATATATATATATATATATATATATATATATATGCGTATACATCAACATCTGTGCATCGGTATGCAAGGATTTGTATGTATATGAATACATATCTGTATGCATGAATATATACATTTGTATCTGTTGTGCATCTATAGTCATGAATTTATTCAAACATATTACAGCAGTGGCACATATACAAGTCTGTGCAAAGAATGTATATAACTCATTGCAAGTGGCATTTTGTCAAAGGAAACTGGAAGAAGCCTCTCCTGTATGTCTGTATATATATAGAGAGATGTTAGTATACATATATATATATATATAATTATATATGTGTGTGTGTATGCCTGTGTGTGAAATATGAGTATGTGTGTGTGTACGCGTGCGTATGTTATTATGTCCATGTTTTTCCTGCACCAGGATATACAGCCGGTGCTGGTGTGTTTACATCCCCATAATCCATCGGTTTGGCACAACCTGCTGGAATAAGTAAAATTTTTTAATGTCCTGTGCTCTATTTGTCCAACCCAAACCCTAGAATATGTTGCCCCAGCATGGCCGCAGTAACGTATATATATATATATATATATATATATATATATATATATAAATACATGTGTGTATACATGTATATACATATATATATATGTATATCTATCTATCTATCTATCTATCTATCTTACTATCTATATATACATATACACACACACATACACATATATATATATGTATGTATATGCAACAATATGTGTGCGTGTTTGTGTTACTTTGCTATAAACTTCTGTGTGTATGGTTGTTCACCTGCTTATACTGTATATGCGATTATGTGTATATGTTCTTTGAATGCACGCACATACACAGGCACGCGCGCACTGATATCTCTCTATATATGAATGTATATATGTACGTATGTGTATGAACTTACACGCACATGTATATATAAAAGCACACATAACGATGTATTTATATGTATTTATTTATATATATATATATATATATATATATATATACACTTATATAGATGTGTGTATAGTAGTAGTAGTAGTAGTAGTAGTAGTAGTGGTGGTGATGGTGGTGGTGGTGGTGGTGGTGACAATGCATGATTGATAAATTCATCGAAATCCCCAGGTTTTAACGATAGGGTACCGAATAATTTGTGAGGACGAGTCTTTCGCGGACATAGTTGCCACAGTAAGAATGGGGTTTGATAAAGTTTAGAGAGTTACTGTGTCTGCTGGCCACAAATGGCTTGTTTGTCAGTGACATGGCCATAGCGATGTGCCTCGTGGTAACAAGTGATGGGCCTTGAATGGAGAGGATCTGCGAAGGTTTGGAAAGGAATGTGGTGACGATGGAAGTGTAATGTTAGTTTCTATGAATGGTAAAGAACAAATGAGCTGAGAGAAAAAGACATGAGACATAAAAGAAGTTATGTGATATATTCAAGTTTAAGATTAAACCTATGTTATACTTTGAAAGTCATGTTTGCCATATTACCACCGTTTATTATTTTATTTTTGAGCACCATAGCATACTTAAAAATAATTTCAAATATAAAACAATTAATATTAAATTTGGGTTCGAAGTTTAGCTTTATATTATACACTTAATGAATCACAGGACTAAACTCGGTAAATTATCTTAATATAATCAACCTGTTTACAACAATATTTTTATTTCGGTCGTCCAAACGAAACACTTGACATACTTTCTAATCACTAATGCCTGGTTTCTATTTTTAAAATTGGTTCCCATTGTTTAGTTGAAATAATGTTTGCATTTCCAGGTGACTCATTGCTGATAATATTCGCTTAATCAGTAAAGAAACTAATTGTTGAAATCGAAAAATAAATATGAAAGTCACCAAATGTTGAAACGGAAGTAAAAAAAAACTGTTCTTGAAATATCGGTTTCAAATCGTGGTACAAGATCATTAATGTTTTTGGAAGGGTTAACCGATTATATTGACCCCCAGAACTGCTACTTGTTTAGCTACCCTGGAAGGAAGAAAATCAAAGTCGACCTCGGCAGAAATTGATCTCCTTCCTTTCCCTTTCTTTCCTTCTTGCTTTCTTTCTTTCTTTCTTTCTTGCTTGCTTGCTTCCTTTCTCTCCCTTCTTTCCACTCTTTATCCCTCTCTCCCTTTTACTGTCTTCATTCATATCTCTCTCTCATACTCTCTCACGGTCTGTCACCGCCCCTCTCTCACTCTCTCCCCGGCTATTACATTCTCAACATTCTGCTAGACAGTAGACAGAATTCTGAGGGGTTGTCACTGTCTGCACCTGACTACACAGGCATCTGAAACAATTAGCAAAAGTATGCTACATACTACCAGGTCCTCTTTGTTTCTCAGTCACAGCTATGCTCCCTGCTATTAATAAACTCCTTATTCTTACTTATCACTGATGTGGTCCAATGAAACCCCTTGTTACTCCTTTTCTCCGAATCAAGCATGGAATTTCTTTGTCAGACACAACTAAGGTAACTAGACAATCCCCATGTAGGAAATTCCTGTAAAGTTTTAAATCCTTTTCTTGTGGCTTAGAGACGTGTAGTGAACAGGGGAGGGATGTGGGTCCAATTTGGTGTTGATCCTATTCTCACTATTTCTCCAGGGAGTTCAGGTAATACAGAACAGTTGGAGGATGATTTTCCTGGTATTTTTTCCTCCATGTGCAGTGACTTGTTCGATGTCGGAAGACATTTCTTCCAAGTCTTCTTTGCCGAATGATTCCATTCGTGATTTGTCAGGTACTTACTTGGATCATTTTTTTTATAAATTAGAGGCTGATGACTTCTCTTCAATGTGTAGTGGCCCTTCAGGTCTTCTTTCTAGAGAGCAGCTTATTAGAGCGCAGGGTGAGGATGCTGAGTTGCAGACGTTAGCCAATATATCTGTCTCTTTCGTGGAGGTTAGCAAGGTACCAGTTCTCTACCACTTTAGGGATAGTGTACGGATGAGGAAATATAGGCTTATTCCTATATGCGTTTACCTTTTTCTGATGATATCTAGAAACAAACAGCAATTTTAGCAAAGCATATTTACCAACACTAATAATAAATCAAAAACATAAAAATTAACACGCTATAATGCTATGATGCTAGTTCTTTCATAAGTAACAATGTAATATTGTAATAAGAATACACGTTACAAACTATAGAAACTATAATTATCAATGTGGTTATTAAATTTAATAAGGGAAATAAAACTATTTGTTTTTATTATCATTATTATTATTATTATTATATTATTATTATTATTATCATTATAATTATCGCGAATTAATTATTGAATTAAATTAATTTATTTATACAGATAATTATTTAGTATAACGAACAGAGCTTATTTGTAATATGCATTAATATCAAATATATAAAATAATGCTGTCTTTTACATTAAGTACAAGAATATGGACTAAAATATTCAATATTTTGAATTAATTCTCTAAAACATAACAAAACTTAAATGCCTACATATATACATACATATATATATATATATATATATATATATATATATATATATATATACACATACATATATATATGTGTGTATGTGTGTCAATGTATATGTATATATATTTATATATATATATATATACAAGTACATATACTTTTACACAGATATACATAAAACATATAGATGTATACAACGAAAATATGCACATAGATATACAGACCTATATACATACATACCTATATATATACATATATAAATATATATACATATTTATATACACATAAATAAACATTCACACACACATATTTCTACCCATAGACACTCATTTATACATACACATATATATAAATATATACATATATACGTACATGCATACATACATACATACACATATATATATATATACGTATACATATGTATGCATGTATATTTGTATATACGTATATATGTGTATATGTGGTTGTATACGTGAGCATATATATATATATGTATATATACATATACTTGTTACTTTATACGTTTGTGTATGTATATATATATATATATATATTTATATATATAAAGAGGTATGTAGACATGTATATAAATACATACCTATACACGTATCCATCTATGTACATACAAACTCACACAAACCTACGCACGCACACATACACACACATGTATGTCTGTACAATATTGCTAAATACGACGACGCTGGAGATGATTTTAATCGCTTACCACTGCATTGCAGTATTGCGTCACCCATTTTGCATTAAAATTCTGATACATTGTAATAACACGATACATTCAAAACAGTATTAAAGTAGGTTCTAAAGGTTAAATCAGGTGAAAAAAACAACATACCTTCCTTTATAAAAATACTAGCAGTTTCGCCCAGCGTTGCTTGGGTTTGTTTCCACCCTTTAGATTTGGAATTTTTGAAAAGTAAAACTTTTGCATTATGTATCTTGTTATTCACTTTAAGTGAACGTTTTTCTGGTTGAAATACATCGAAAAATGGTGACACAGCAGTCGAAAAATCGTAAAAAATAGGGATTTTCATAGGAAAAAGAACCTTTTTGATGTAGATAATTTTTGGTCATAACATGGTCCGATTTGATTTTATCTTCTACGGAATGAAGAGCAAGCCTTCTTCTATCATATTCTCAACTTTGGTCAACTTGCGCGGCGTGGTCTCGGAAGAGATAGTGTTAGTTGAAGGCTACCAAACCTGCCACACACAGATAACTTCAGCTTTATATATATAGATTTCACACAATTCTCTCTCCCTCTCTAAAATAATAAGCATTATTCAGCTTTTGTAAAGTAGTGACTCAATAAATCACACACACACACATACATATTAAGAACCCGCGAGATAGTAAAATCCATAGCCACTCATAAGAAGGAGTATTTGTGAAATGTCCCAATGAAAAGCTCAATAAAATATAAACATAATCGACGGGACAGTTAAGATTTGCGTCGGAGAAGAGAATCTGTGTACAGCTGTGGACATCAGCTGAACAACAGATGTTAACATAATGCTAAAGATCTTAAAAACAACTCTTGAACTCTCGAGAAACCTACAGTTACTCTCCCTATATTATAAGTTGACGTATAAACCTGAACTTGCAAACTGTAATTGTTGGAGTACTGGGATATGCAGCATAATGCCTAATCGTGAGAAATTAAGTTTCTCAAAACCAGAAAAAAGAACTTGATTCGACGACTACAGTTCCAAGCCACCACTGGGTCGGTTAAAATGAAAAACTTTCCAGAAATATATCATTTCTAGATATTTATCACCCAGATTTCAAATATAAACATGAAAATACATCCATGAAACAAATTATACAAATCTGGACGTGTAATGATTTCAAATACTATTGATATGATAATTTATAGGCGCAGGAGTGGCTGTGTGGTAAGTAGCTTGCTTAGCAACCACATGGCTTCGGGTTCAGTCCTACCGCTTGGCACCTTGGCCAAGTGTATTCTACTATAGCCTCGGGCTTACCAAGGCCTTGTGAGTGGATTTGGCAGACGGAAACTGAAAGAAGCCCATCGTATAAATGTATATATATATATATATATATGTGTGTGTGTGTGTGTGTGTGTGTGTGTGTGTGTGTGTGTGTGTGTGTGCGTGTGTGTATGTATGTGTGTCTGTGTTTGTCCCCCAACATCGCTTGACAACCGATGCTGGTGTGTTTACGTCCCCGTAACAAAAGAGACCGATACAATAAGTACTAGGCTTACAAAGAACAAGTGCTGGGGTCGATTTGCTCGACTGAAGGCGGTGCTCCAGCATGGCCGCGGTCAAATGACTGAAACAAGTAAAAGAGTAAAAGAGTATATGTTATGATACACATGCAAAAATACACTGTGATGTTGAACTTGCAAAGAAGGAGCCGTTTAGAATGCAACTCACCCTCCACATATAAAAATTGATAACCACGTAAGTGAAGAAATAGATAAATACATTCTAGTATGAACGTATTTATACAGACGTGTATTCACGTCATATGTGCGAATATAATCCTTGTATCTGTTACAATTTAATTTTCGTCTAATTTCGAATTCTAAGTTATTCGTTAGTTTCTTACAGACTTACCAACATCCTTTGTATTTCCGCACCATCTTCCACCCGACTCCACTATCACAATCAACATGTCCATCCAACATGAAGAAGAAGCCTTGTCTCTTTCGGAAACAGGTGATTGTTTCGACAGGAAAGATATCCGAGTTGGACCGCCTCCTGTACATACACCTTAGAACCATCATGGCATCTCATGTGGCTCTTTAAACCAGTCAATGTTTTGAAAAGAAACCCACATAGATTGCATATCCGATGTGGACAACCAAGATCTGCAGATAAGTTCTGATTTTTGTGGATCTTAAAATGTCTTTTGAGGCCTCCGTTAGATTTGCAGACATTCTGTTGTACATTGCATGGAAATGTGTGCACAGGTATAGAGGCAGAACAGGTGTTGGAGATTCGTTTTCCATGGGAACGCAAATGAGATTTGAGCCCAGCATAAGTAAGGCCTGGTCAGTCACAAACTGCACACAGAAATGTAATTGTGATTCACCTTCTCGATCGTAACATTCTTCCTTAAATCTCTCTTCAGTCTTCCATGCGTTATCCTGGTCTCTTCAAACGTTGTTGCTTCGTTGGATCATCGGCGACTGAATATGCAACTCCACCAGGGTTGCTTGATGAGAAGGGGTGATTGTTGGACACCCTGCAGGACCAACAAACAATAAGACATACTTATATACATATACACATGCACACATATATACACAAGCACTTATATATAGTTCAAATTTACAGAAGCACCAAAGGGTTGGGTAGGTGCAAGAGCAACGAGTAAGTGTATTAGATTGATGTTCGGAAAGAATGGTAAATTTTGTTTACATTTTGAGCCTGCGCTCTTCGACAGGAAGGAATAACAGGAAATAAACAATGACTGACGCGCATATATGTATGAATATGTATAGACACGCGCACACGCACATTCAGGAGTTGGACAAAATAATGGAAACAACTAGGATCAAAGAACAGATCCGAAAATTACTGCAGGGATTAATAATCCCCTCGGGAACCCAGTTTCTACAAAACTGTTCACCGAAGCTGCATAAAGCCGGATTTCACGGGAAGGCTGCACGCGAAGAAAATCACTACTTTCAAAAACAAACGTTGCGGAGCGTATAGAGTGGAGTAAAAACCCACAGACTTGGTCCTGAGAGAAGGGGAATAGCTTGATATCGACCACCGGTCAAACGAGACTGCATTCTTACAACTCTTGAAAACGGAAACGAACCTGTGATGATCAAGGGGTAAGCTATATCTTGAAAGTTCGCCCGCCCAGTTGTTTCTCTTTATAGCAAAATTAATAGTCAAGACTATTTAAGCATGTTATCTGCTCAAATTCATCATATGGTTGAAGAACTGTTTCCGAAGGGAAACGCAATCTTTCAGGATGATAATGCACTAACTCATACAGCTGAAATTTTTACTGAATGGCACGAGGAAAATTCTAGAGAAGTTGGACATCTTATCTGGTCACCACAGTTCCCAGATCTCAATATTATCGAACATTTGTGGTGCGTTTTAGAAAAACAAGGAAGGAGTCGATACCATCCACCAACATAGCTACAGGATCTGCAGACTGTTTTAGCTGAAGAATGGACAAACATTCCTTTGGAAACAATTCAAACTTTGTACGAATCCAAACCGCGTAGAATTCAAGTTTTATCTATGTATACATACATAGATAAAACACATATGAGATATACATACAGATATGTTTGTATCTATGT
>NC_043023.1:18186177-18188677 GCF_006345805.1 Octopus sinensis
ATTTCGGGAAATTCCTGCTAACCAACTGTAATCTACGAAATAGCAGGGCCACCGGCGATCGATAGCCACAGGGACACAAGCCCCTAAATTGACATCGCCGATTGATAGCCAAAGGGGAGACCATATCCTTTGTTGACATTGACTAACGATCTCATTTCCTCCTCCATATTCTAGAGAGGCCTTTAGCCAATAACTTTTGGGATCTGATGATACCCCAAAAAGCCAGCCGTTTATTGACGTGAAACCTCAAGTAATCCCTTAAGATGGCCTCTTCTAGTTTTGATATATACTGCTCTATAACTTAGTGTTTCACTTTTCGGGTGTATGTTTGCGGACGATACATATATAATAAAGGAAAATGCATTGTGAATATATAACGACAGATTAAAAACGTATACGTATAAGGCTCAAAGGGGCCCTTAATTTTCTTCAGTTATCAAGCAAAATTGTAATCCTCAGTTTCGAACCATTAATAATAAGATTAAGGACTTCCAGTATTAGAGGTGCCTGCGAAAGGCTCAGAAAATGTCGGTCCTGAAGGATGCATAACAACGCAAAGTGGACATATAAAAGTAAAAGAATATGTAATTTAAGACGATGGACGAAGAGGAAACGAGCAAAATATAGGCCTAGGGCCAAAAGACATGAATGGTGGGTAACGCTTAGAGGAAATCCTGAAGGATATAAGCGACAATAAATAGTAAGAAAGAGAAGTTTTTGTGACCGAATAGCTGAGTGAACAGTGTGAGAGAGAGAGAGAATGACAGAAAGCTGGCCATGGGTCACGTGCCAGCGGTACGTAGAGAAGAAAGGGAGAGAGCAACAATGGGAAGATAGAGAGAAAATAAGGGAAGAAATGAAGGGGGAAAGTGGGAGGAGAAAGACTACAAGTACAAGTGAGAGAATGAGAGAGAGGAAAAGGGGAACTTGGACAGGGTAGAAATAGAAGTAAGAAATCCTGTGAAGGGTCGTCGCTGTGTTCATAGATATTTATACACTGTTATATATGAAAATGTGCTACCTCAAGACTTTTATTATACACGCAGACCTCTTGGTAATAAATGATTCAATTTTATCACACTCATAAATTTACACAGTGTATATATATATATATATACATATATATATATATATATATATCTAACTATCTATCTATATATATTATATATATATATACATAAACACACACACACACACACACACACACACATATATATATATATATATATATATATATATATATATATATGAATAGAAGGAGATACGGCGTGTCAAAAGAGAAGTGGTTAGAGGTGAAACCAATAGAGAAAAGGTATTAAAATATATGCAATTCAAAGAATAAATTTGTAAATAGTTGATTGGTTGAGAATAGTTAACTGGTGGCAGATGGAGGTTTATAGCTAAATACATTATTTACGTAGCTTTATTTATTTTTATGAAGGAGACGAAAGCACACCACCACAGTAACTATGAAATATATGACCGGCTGAATATTGCCTTTCAACTCAGGTAAGAAGCCAATATTTTTCTCGCTCTATTCTTGTCCCTTTTTTATGTAGCAATGGAAATAGACGTCTCCCATTACGATTCATATATGGATATATCCTCTCCCACAACATTTCAGGCTTTGTAACTTTAGTAGGAACGGTTGCTGTGGATGTTGTTGCTGTTATTATTATTATTATTATTATTATTATGGGGAAGCGCAATGGCCCAATGGTGAGGGCAGCGGACTTGCGGTCGTAGGATCGCGGTTTTGATTCCCAGACCGGGCGTTGTGAGTGTTTATTGAGCGAAAGCACCTACAAAGCTCCACGAGGCTCGAGCAGGGGGGGTGCGATCCCTGCTGTACTCTTTCGTTCCAACTTTCTCTCACTCTTTCTTCTGTTGGCCTGTTCGCTTAGCCAGTGAGGTGGCGTCATTTGAAGGCTAAAACAATGCGAAGCGCATTGTGACCAGCGATGTGTAGCAACATCTGATAGCCTGGTCGGTCACGGTGACGGTGATTATTATTATTATATATTTGACTTTTGCTTTCTGTTTGTACAAGTTGACTCCAAGTCTCACTCAGAGACCTCAGGAGACAACAGTTTAGAAGTTCGTGTTCGTGTTATGCCTGTGCTGTCATATAATTTGTTTCGCATATTGTATTGTTCTAGAGAATATTTAAGAAAGCATCAGGAAATTTTGAATTTGTTTTAAAATTTGAGATTACACAGACCGTATTTTACGTAGGATATGGGCAGTTCCCATGAGCACTATCTTTTGAATCTTTGATATTTTTGAGTTTCCTTGTTTCTGAGCTAGGTAGAAATCATCTCTGCTATTATTCCAAAGGCAACTATGACAACAGGTATTGTTTTAGTCTTCAGATTCCACATTTTGCCAATTTCTATTTCAAGATCTTTATACTTGCTCAGTTATTGGTAGGTCTTGACAGATACGTTTATATCGATTGAGTCAGTCATATCAATGAGGAGGCATGATTTTTGTCTGGAGT
>NC_043023.1:18193677-18211177 GCF_006345805.1 Octopus sinensis
ATCTACGCCGTTCCTAAGAAACAGCCCAGTTCCATGTATTCTACCTGCTTCTGCATGCTCGTCTTTTCTGTCCACTCCTTCAGCCTCTTCTCCTTGGTTCCTAAGGCTTCAATGACAATTCGTACGACCTCATTCTTTGTGAAACCCCACAACTTGCTTATCTCTCTCTTCAGGTTCAAATATACATGTATGTATATATATATATATATATATATATATATATATAGATGCTTTAAAAATATAAGGAATGGCCATAATAGGACATTCGACTCACTAGAAAGAGCAGCCAAACTCAAACCGCTGAATGTTGTAATTCTGAAATTGAAAGAGAAATAAAAACGTTTACCCCTTTCATCTCTGGACTATGCATAGTTCTGGCAAACTTTGGTAAACAAATTAATTGAATTAAATAAAATTTATTTACGACTGGCGTGCCTCGTCAGCAGAGAAGCCAAGGACGAGTATATACCCATGAGGCGATGATAAGTAAGCCTCCAGTCTATATGCTACAAATTTTCAAAATCTACCGCAATCATGCACTCTTCTCAGCAGCAAATATAAATTGCTGATCAAATTTCAAAGTTAGTCAAAAATCATTAATTAATAAATATAATGGTAGCAAAAAATTCCACAAAAAATTCTCCGCTACCAGCGGTCAAGCGTGAATGGTTGGATAGTCAAAGTCTATTTAATATACATTCAAAAATATAAGGAATGGCCATAATAGGACATTCGACTCACTAGAAAGAACAGCCAAACTAAAACCGCTAAAAGTTGTAATTCTGAAATTGAAAGAGAAATAAAAACGTTTACCCCTTTTATCTCTGGACTATGCATTGTTTCGGCAAACTTTGGTAATCCAATATATCAAATTAAATTGAATTTATTTACAACTGACGTGCCTCGTCAGCAGAGAAGCCAAGGACGAGTATATACCCACGAGGTGATGGTAAGGAAGCCTCCAGTCTATATGCTATAAATTTTCAAAATCTACCGCAATCGTGCACTCTTCTCAGCAGCAAATTAAATTTCAAAATTAGTCAAAAATCATTAATTAATAAATATAAGGTAGCAAAATATTATACAAAAAATTCTCTGCTACCAGCGGTCCAGTGAGAAAGGAAAAGATAGTCAAAGACTATATAATACACTTTCAAAAATATAAGGAATGGCCATAATAGGACATTCGACTCACTAAAAAGATCAGCCAAACACAAACCGCTAAAAGTTGTAATTCTGAGATATATATATATATATATATATATATATATATATATATGTATGTATATGTATATATGTCTGTGTGTGCGTATATGGTCCTGTGTTTCAGTCTTCATTTGCGCTTATGTGCTTGTCTATTCATATAGCCTATGTCACTTAAGTATAATTGGAGGAGTAGTTTTACGAGAGAGTGTATTCGCCTCTCCTGTAACGTCGTACGTAAACGACCTGCCATAGTAGTCAGCCGAGAGAGGTTATTGCCACACCTTTTAGAAACAGCAAAGAAACTACAATCAATAAAACACAATACTGTAAGCATGTGTGACGAAGACGACGACTGCAACAACAATAATAACACTAACACCTGTCTGAACGGCAACAACTGCAACAGAAAGAGCGGTAAGAAAAATGAACAACAAAAACAATAATAGTGTAATCAGCAGCAGCTATAAAGCTATCAACAATGGCGCTGACAGTTTAAGCAGCAACAACAGCCGTTCAAGAATTTGAACCTGGAGATCTCTATTTCCAGCGACTTCGAGGGCCACCTAACAGGGTTGTCGGGCGTCAACGAAGAGACCTCGAATACAAGACAACCAAACATTTTTTTCCCCACGGTCTTGGGGTCTCCCGCCTCTAAGCCCTACACCATCACCTAATCACCCTTACCCGTCTTGTTGCTTAACAACAGCAACAGTAACAACAACTGTAACGTAGACAGCAGCAGCGGCGCAGTTGAGACGAAGACAACAGCATTAATAAGAACACCAGCAAAAGGAGAACAACAACAACAGCAACATCAATAACGTTGATAACGTCTTGTAGTAAGGGTTGTTTAAGGATGTTGAAGGAGACACCCATGTTTCCAGAGGTGAACTATTCAAACCCCAATTAAATCTTCTCAAATAATGGCTATGATGCTCCCCCACTACTTCTGCTCGTGATCAGAGATGCACAGATCGCCAGCGACCAAGGGACATGCTCAACTGGTTACGGTCAAACAACTGACAAGCAAATCTGTGGTATTGAGTAGAATATTTGCTGTAACCCATATTTTATACCAAGACAATACAATGTACATAATAACACTTCTAATCAGTGAAGATCAGAGGCCACGTGAGCCACTGCCTGGTACTATTATTATTATTATCATTATTATTATTATTATTATTATTATTATTATATTATTATTATTATTATTGTTGTTGTTGTTGTTGTTGTTGTTGTTGTTACTGCTGTTCTTGTTGTTGTTGTTGTTCTTATTATTTCAAGACAGTTTTATCTCACACCAGCACCATGATAGATATTAAGTGGGTTTACTTTCGGAAGAGAAAGCCACAACTCTTACCTCAGCCACCCAAAACTTTCAACCGATCTACGCCGTTCCTAAGAAACAGCCCAGTTCCATGTATTCTACCTGCTTCTGCATGCTCGTCTTTTCTGCCCACTCCTTCAGCCTCTTATCCTTTGTTCCTAAGGCTTCAATGACAATTGGTACGACCTCATTCTTTGTGAAACCCCACAACTTGCTTATCTCTCTCTTCAGGTTCAAATATATATGTATGTATATATATAAATATATATATCTACCTTATTGATTTATTTTTCCCATATTCTTCTGCTAAATGCTTCAGCTACGTCATTTATGTAGGAAGTACGATCCTTCTTCTCAAACACCAAGATATCTGGTCTGTTACGCTTTAGGACATGATGCGTTTGGATGAGAAAGTCCTAGAGAAGTTTAACCACATAATTCTGAGTTCCTTTTTCAAGTGCATGTTCATAGCACTTTGTGTCTTGATGGAAGTCTGCTCTTTTTACACATATCCAAATGGCTGATCTCTGCAACATTTTCATGTCTCCAATATTCGTACTGTTTCTCTGCGTGTTTCGAACATTCACTTACTCTGTCACTCACTGTTTCTTCTCCTTCATCTCACAATCTGCACAATGCTGACACATTGTCTTCTGTCCGACATTTGTACTATGTTGTTCCGGGTTCAGTCCCACTGCGTGGCATCTTGGGCAAGTGTCTTCTACTATAGCCTCGGGCCGACCAAAGCCTTGTGAGTGGATTTGGTAGACGGAAACCGAAAGAAGCCCGTCGTACATATGTATATATATATGCGCGTGTGTGTTTGTGTGTCTGTGTTTCTCCCCCTTCCATTGCTTGACAACCGATGCTGGTGTGTTTATGTCCCCGTCACTTAGCGGTTCGGCAAAAGAGACCGATAGAATAAGTACTGGGCTTACAAAGAATAAGTCCCGGGGTCGAGTTGCTCAGTTAAAAGCGGTGCTCCAGCATGGTCGCAGTCAAAATGACTGAAACAAGTAAAAGAAAAAGAAAAAAAAGAATAAAAGGGTTGATCCTGAGCTGTCATGATGAACCGTTCTGTCGCTTTATTGAGAATTCCCTTTCTCAAGCAATTCCAAGGGTCTTCTGCCTCAGTATTCATCATAAACTGAGTGTATAAATATTTTTCCATATAACTTTGCTTTCTTGTTTCAAGTACTTCAACCTTTGTTTGATATTCTCTGAGAATGTTTGCATTGCGTTCTGCTCCTAGCAATTCTTCAATGCTTTCCTTAACATACTGATTGAAACATTCCACTACCATGTTCACCTAATCCTCTACACTAATCAAATCCTCTCCCTTCGTTTTTTACATTTCATCTAACGCCAATCCACATCTGCCCTTTATATGGAAAGCGTTCTTCATCGTCATTGTTATCCGAGTTTTTCGATCTGATCAAAATCTTGTAGTTCCTCTTTGTTCCAATTCACAGGACCTGCCACATATCTCACAACTGATACAGCCCTTGAATTCATCACTTTTACAATGTTTCTAGAATTTAACTTATATTTCTGTATAAGCTTGATTTTTCTGAAGTACTCCTTCGAAATGGTTTCCTTCATTTCACTGTTTTTGTTGGTATCTGATTCACAAATATCAAAATAATTTTATCGTTGACTTCGTCTAAAATTTGAGTGACTAGCTGACTTTAAGTCGTTGACTTTACTTTATGTACCCCCCTCTTCAGCGTCAAATAATACATTTACTCATACCAAATTCTATGCGTATGTTCTTAATGCAAATGCTTACTGTGTTCACAAATGTGCCAAATTGATCTTCATTTTATCTAGAAAGCTCTTCATTTTTCATGCATTGACTGAGGTATTTGTATCCGAACAATCAGGAGTGGTGAGAGATTATCTCCCTCAAATAATCCCCTTTTGATGTTCACTGTACTCAAAGACCTTCCTACAGATGTTAACTCCGGTTTCCAGGCTGTCATATTTCTTTTTAGCAGTCTTTCTATACTTTCTACCACTCCAACTAACCCCAAATATTTTCCTATCCAACCGTGACACACCATATCAATGGTTTTCTATAATCTAGGCAGGCCACTCCATGTCCCGTTAACCCTCTTCTGCAGTTCCTTAATATCCTCTTGTCTAACACCTAATCTTTTGTCCCGCTTGACATTTATTTACAACCCTTCTGCTCATCTGGCAAAAATCTTTCCTAATATTTGCACCACTCGTCACTTATTACTCTTGTCACCAGTTTCCACATTGTCGGTAAACATGCTATTGGTCGATAGTCTGAAACTTCATTATACTTTCCTAAATCCTTCAAGACTAAAATGGTTTTCCCATGTGCCAATCACAGTGGAACGTCACCCACTCATACGTTACAGTGATTCTAGCAGTTGGTGGTCCTTCCTTCATTATCATGCTCGGACATTCAACAAGTGCATGCTCGACTGTGTACGCTAGGTAACATTCTTGGTACCAGGCTGAGAATTTGGGGTTTTCCTTCACCAAGACCTGCAGCCCTGTCCAGGAGACGAGCTGTGCAAAGACCCGCCTCACAAAGAGTGCCAATACACGTCCACCGCCAAGAAATCGTTACAGCTGTCACAACCTCAGCTAGTATCTGCGTATCGGCAGCCACAGCATGCCTAGGACCCCACGCAGAAGCTAAACTTTTCGATACCTGTCAGACAGCTGTGAGTACATGTGTAATGTTCTTGAGCTGGCAGAAACGTTAGCACGCCGAGCGAAATGCGTAGCCGTATTTCGTCTGTCGTTACGTTCTGAGTTCAAATTTCGCCGAGGTCGACTTTGCCTTTCATCCTTTCGGGGTTGATAAATAAAGTACCAGTTTCCAACTGGGGTCGATATAATCGACTTAAACCCTTTGTCTGTACTTGTTTGTCCTCTCTGTGTTTAGCCCCTTGTGGGGAGTAAAGAAATATATTTTTGTTTTCCTTTGTATTTTGTATTTTCTTCTTTTATAGATCAATCTACGCCTGGAAATATGTTCCAACAATTGAAATTGACGTTTGTGTTGATACTCTCTATGAGTTTCTGTTTGGAGTCTAATGCTGCGTCAGATATTTGCTCAACATGTAGCTGCCGAAATTCTGAGACAAATATAGATTGTTCATATCGGTTCCTGACTTCGATCCCGCAACCCATTCCACCGAATGTTGAAATTTTGTAAGTATTCGAACTTTTTTAGCCCTCCCCAACCCCCACCGCCGCTTAACCCCCAACCCCCTCACCGCCACTTCACCCCCACAACCGCTTCACCCTCACCACCGCTTCACCCCCACCACCGCTTCACCCACACCACCAATACTTATTTCTTTACAACCCACAAGGGGATAAACTGAGGGGACAAACAAGGACAGACATAGGTATTAAGTCGATTATATCGACCCCAGTGCGTAACTGGTACTTAATTTATCGACCCTGAAAGGATGAAAGGCAAAGTCGACCTCGGCGGAATTTGAACTCACAACGTAACGACAGACGAAATACGGCTACGCATTTCGCCCGGCGTGCTAACATTTCTGCCAGCTCGCCGCCACCAATGCCACCATCACAACCACCACCACAACCACCACCACCACCAAACCACCACCACAATCACCGCCGCCGGCTGTGTGGTAAGTAGCTTGCTAACCAACCACATTGTTCCGGGTTCAGTCCCACCGCGTGGCATCTTGGGCAAGTATCTTCTGCTATAGCCCCGGGCCGACCAAAACCTTGTGAGTGGATTTAGTAGACGGAAACTGAAAGAAGCTCGTCGTATATATGCATATATATATATATATATAAGTGTGTGTGTATGTGATTGTGTGTCTGTGTTTGTCCCCCTAGCATTGCTTGACAAACGATGCTGGTGTGTTTACGTCCCCGTCAATTAGCGGTTCGGCAAAAGAGACCGATAGAATAAGTACTGGGCTTACAAAGTATAAGTCCCGAGGTCAAGTTGCTCGACTAAAGGCGGTGCTCCAGCATGGCCGCAGTCAACTGACTGAAACAAGTAAAAGAGAGTAAAAGAGGGTAAAGAGAGATAATAGTGATGATGGAATCGGCATCTTGTGTGTTTGTGTTTTTTCTTTATTACAGAAGATGCAGAATTTTCTCAATGCAAATGGATAATTAAAATGAATAGACAGATCCACTTGCGGCTCAGATATTCCCTCTGAAAGTCTATCAACGAGGTCTTACTGTCATTATTATCAGTTTATAAGAAAAAAATTAATAACACAGGCGGAGGAGTGACCTGTGTAGTAAGTAGCTTGTTTACCAACCACATGGTTCCGGGTTCAGTCCCAATGCGTGACACCTTGGGCAAGTGTCTTCTACTATAGCCATGGGCCTACCAAACCTTGTGAGTGGATTTGGTAGACAGAAACTGAAAGAAGCTCGTCGTATATATATATGTGTGTGTATATATATATATATATATATATATAAGAAAGTTTGTTTGGTAAAGCACGTGGGTGAATATATAAGAAAATAGTAAAGTGTGAAAAAACGACAGAAGGCTTAAATGTTAAAAAATATATATATTTGTGTCAAAATGTCTGGAGAATATTGGAAAAATTTTTTTCCTTTCCTTAAAATGACATAATTTTAAAATTTTTAAAGAAATTACCGGTTTCGCGTGTAGCTTTTCAAATTTCAATAACCACTTCATGTTTGACAATACATTTTACCGTCAAAAATCCGGAATTGCTATGGGTACAAGGGCAGCACCAGTCATTGCGAACTTAACAATGGGATACATGGAAATAATCATTTACCAGGAATCTCTATCAATCTTTGGAAACTCCCTCTCTCAATACATAAAAGAGAATTGGAAACGATTCCTAGACGGTTGTTTCATTCTCTGGAATGAAAACATAGATAACTCCTCCTAAATTTAAAAACCTATTGAACAGCATAAACCCAAATATACAGTTCACAATGGAATACAACCAAAAGGAGCTCCCGTTCTTGGATATACTAATTAAAAAAATTAACCTTAAAATAGAAACAGACATTTTTTACAAAGCCACAGACGCCAAACAATACCTTCTTTTTAATTCATGCCACCCAAGACACACTAAAACAAACATCCCCTTCAACCTTGCAAGAAGGATATGCACAATAGTGTCAGAACAAAATACCAGGAACTTTAGACTGCAAGAACTAAAAAACACCCTAATTGACAGACATTACCCAGCTCAACTCATAGAGGATGGGATCAGACGTGCAACAGAAATCAACATAGAAACTTTAAGAAAAGTCAACACAAACACACACTTCCCCGAAAATACTACCTTACATATCTACATACAACCCCAGAAACAAAGAAGCCTTCACCATCATCACCCAGAATTACCAATACTTCATAAAAACCCAAAATTAAAGGAAATCTAAACATACACCAAATCATTAAAAGCTACAAACAGCCTAAATCACTTAAAAAAGATCTCACAAAGGCAAAATTGTCTTCAAAAACTACGGATGCAAAAGTAAAAAAATGTGGTAGATCGAACTGTGCAACATGTCCTAACCTATTGGAAGGATCAGAATTCCTCTTTAAAGAGGGACAGAAATTTAAGATCAAATCTAACTTTACTGTGCCTCTGAAAACATAATTTATGTTATTAAATGCTCGGGCTGCCACCAAGACTACGTGGGTTCCACGGGACTATCACTCAGGCGCAGATGCACACTGCATCGACAACAGATTGCATTCCCAGAATATAGAATGATACCTTTTAGTGAGCACATTGAGAAATGCGCAAAGCAACTACTGCCACAATTTTTAATCTTCCCATTTTACCAATGTGCTTTCGGATCATCAACACAAATGAGACTGAACAAGGAAACATTCTTCATTGAAAAGTACAAACCCAGACTCAACCATCCGAACATACTGACACAGAGAAATTAACAAGGAAATGGAAAAAAAAGTTTTTAAGCGATTATCTCCCCTACACCGGAAAAAATCACTCACTACCTCCCCTTATTTAGAAATCTCCTGGAAATAAAAACAACGATAATTCCATGCAATATAAACATAACGTCACAAGAAATTTGAAAAGCTACACGCGAAACCGGTAATTTCTTTAAAAATTTTAAAATTATGTCATTTTAAGGAAAGGAAAAAAATTTTTCCAATATTCTCCAGACATTTTGACACAAATATATATATTTTTTAACATTTAAGCCTTCTGTCGTTTTTTCACACTTTACTATTTTCTTATATATTCACCCACGTGCTTTACCAAACAAACTTTCTTATCTATATATTAAACACGTGAGAACGAAAATGCCACAGAAGTCAAACACCTCGGACAAAACCTTAAATGAGGACATACTCAAAGAACTGAAAAATATTAATTCACAGCTTCTTAACCTGAACAACAAAATCGAGGAATCAAACTTACTCGCCCGGGAAAGTAAAAGCAATGAAGATGCAACCCATTACACTGACCAGGTGAGTAAGGATCTACAACTGTTATATACAACACTGAACTCAATTTTCATCAAAAATCCGAAAATAATACACAGGCACCTAATGAAACACAGCAGGATACCATACGGACCCAAACCAACCCAACAAAAAGAAAAATAGGAAACGTTTGGAATACAAACCTGCACAACAGAAAACTCACCTTCTGGAACATGATAAAAAATTCCAACAAAGCAGATATCTACGAGGGATGGATAAACTCAACACCAATTATCCTCCCACGCAAATTCCAGATAAAATTAATTCCTAACGAGCCTGACGGACAGAGATCTATTAGAGAAAAGTCAGCTCTGTTCAATTTTAAATCAGAAATAGAGCTTCTAAGACTCAGGGCCTCCACAAATGAAGAAAAACTTAAAAGCATAGACGAGGAGATGCACAATCAAATACTAAAATATACCGAGGGACAACCCCTCGATAATACATTGGATCACTGGAAGGATTCCTGTGAGAGAGAGAGAGAAATTCTCTCCTACGCTGGGAGAAAACCATGGACTTCTTCCAAAAATATAGTGAAACCTTCAAAAATGAATTGGGTACAAATAATCCCTTCCTTAAGAAAATTACAATAAATAAAAAAGAAAAACCTAACAACCCACGAACAACCCCCAACTATCCTCCATACACTAAAAACAGAAATCACCCACAACCAACCTCTACAAACCACGCTAGACCTAACAGGGAACTAGCTGAAAGAGGACGCGTCTATGAAAGAAATTACACCAAAAACAGAACAAACCAACAACATCATAATACCAGACCCAACCACCATACAGCACAATACGACACTAGGATAAGAAAAACACCACAACACAAATCACTACTACCCCATGAACCAAAACTACTGGTCCCCACTAAACACAAGACAAACGCAAAGAAACACTATGTCAAGCAACATCCCACATACAGAAGTTCGAAACAAAAATATTCCCCATACAGAAATTTTACACACACCACAAGCATTAACAACATAGATTCCCACACACACACAACGATCGGAGGCAACAATACCACCACTCCCCCGACCAAATACCACACAACCTCACAGACAACTCATACAAACAAAATTACACCCAACATTTTTTAGCCAGGGACCAGGGACACCAGGACACAGGCTGGAACCTAGTAATAAGGAAAAACCGAAGATAATCAATCTTTCAACCAAACCTCTTTCTAACATAAAAATTGACATCCTCGCAAAAGGCTCAAATTTACACCAACTCCACGCAGAGCAAACCTAAATGAACTCAAGGATAATATAACAGAATTTTGCAGAAAATTAAGACTAGCAGAAGCATCAAACAGTTTCAATACTGAAGATGAATCACTTGTCAAGAACAAAAGTGAACACATCCCACACAGAGGAAGAAATAAAGATCTTGACGAATTCTGTAACCACATTGAGAACTTCCCCTACCATACTATACATAAACAGAAAGCTAACCCAAATTTTAACAATACACAATGGAAAGAACTGATAGAACTCCAAAATGATGAAGATATAACCATTAAGGAAGCGGACAAGGGAAATGCAGTTGTAATAATGGATACATCATACTACAGAAATCTTGTAATTTCCTTGCTTGATGAAGACCTACATTATGAAAAAATTACCAACTACACCCCACAAAAAATAATGAAAACTCTATCTTCACTAATTAAAACCATGAAAAGGAACTGACAACCAAAGAGATTGATTTCCTAACAAACTTTAAATGCAAACCTAGCCTTTTCTATGGTCTGCCAAAAATTCATAAAAGTCAAATTATAAATGAAACCATAAAAAAATCACCAAAGACATACATACACACACCTAATCCGGGGGACCTAAAACTACGACCCATTGTAGCTGGCCCAACCTGTGAAACACACAGACTAAGTCTACTTATGGACATCCTCTTGAAACCCTTCCTTAAACATATCGATAGCCATATCAGAGATGACTTAGATATGTTAAACCACCTTCCAAAAAAAACCAAGGAAGAAACAATCCTGGTTTCATTTGATGTAGTCAACTTGTATACCAGTATACCTCATAATTATGGACTGGAGCCATACAATTCTGTTAGACCAATTTCCGGAAGAAATACCAAAAAGGATCAGTAAAGAATTCATTACTAAATCAATTGAATTCATCCTACACAATAACCACTTCATGTTTGACAATACATTTTACCGTCAAAAATCCGGAATTGCTATGGGTACAAGGGCAGCACCAGTCATTGCGAACTTAACAATGGGATACATGGAAATAATCATTTACCAGGAATCTCTATCAATCTTTGGAAACTCCCTCTCTCAATACATAAAAGAGAATTGGAAACGATTCCTAGACGATTGTTTCATTCTCTGGAATGAAAACATAGATAAACTCCTAAAATTTAAAAACCTATTGAACAGCATAAACCCAAATATACAGTTCACAATGGAATACAACCAAAAGGAGCTCCCGTTCTTGGATATACTAATTAAAAAAATTAACCCTAAATAATAGAAACAGACATTTTTTACAAAGCCACAGACGCCAAACAATACCTTCTTTTTAATTCATGCCACCCAAGACACACTAAAACAAACATCCCCTTCAACCTTGCAAGAAGGATATGCACAATAGTGTCAGAACAAAATACCAGGAACTTTAGACTGCAAGAACTCAAAAACACCCTAATTGACAGAACATTACCCAGCTCAACTCATAGAGGATGGGATCAGACGTGCAACAGAAATCAACATAGAAACTTTAAGAAAAGTTCAACACAACAACACACCTTCCCCGAAAATACTACCTTACATATCTACATACAACCCCAGAAACAAAGAAGCCTTCACCATCATCACCCAGAATTTACCAATACTTCATAAAAACCCAAAATTAAAGGAAATTCTAAACATACACCAAATCATTAAAAGCTACAAACAGCCTAAATCACTTAAAAAGATTCTCACAAAGGCAAAATTGTCTTCAAAAACTACGGATGCAAAAGTAAAAAAATGTGGTAGATCGAACTGTGCAACATGTCCTAACCTATTGGAAGGATCAGAATTCCTCTTTAAAGAGGGACAGAAATTTAAGATCAAATCTAACTTTACTTGTGCCTCTGAAAACATAATTTATGTTATTAAATGCTCGGGCTGCCACCAAGACTACGTGGGTTCCACGGGACTATCACTCAGGCGCAGATGCACACTGCATCGACAACAGATTGCATTCCCAGAATATAGAATGATACCTTTTAGTGAGCACATTGAGAAATGCGCAAAGCAAGCAACTACTGCCACAATTTTTAATCTTCCCATTTTACCAATGTGCTTTCGGATCATCAACACAAATGAGACTGAACAAGGAAACATTCTTCATTGAAAAGTAAACCCAGACTCAACCATCCGAACATACTGACACAGAGAAATTAACAAGGAAATGGAAAAAAAAGTTTTTAAGCGATTATCTCCCCTACACCGGAAAAAATCACTCACTACCTCCCCTTATTTAGAAATCTCCTGGAAATAAAAACAACGATAATTCCATGCAATATAAACATAACGTCACAAGAAATTTGAAAAGCTACACGCGAAACCGGTAATTTCTTTAAAAATTTTAAAATTATGTCATTTTAGGAAAGGAAAAAAATTTTTCCAATATTCTCCAGACATTTTGACACAAATATATATATTTTTTAACATTTAAGCCTTCTGTCGTTTTTTCACACTTTACTATTTTCTTATATATATATATATATATATATATATATAGAGAGAGAGAGAGAGAGAGAGAGAGATAAGAAAGTTGGTTTGTGAAAGCACGTGGGTGAATATATAGAAAATAGTAAAAAGTGAAAAAACTACAGAAGGCTTAAATGTTAAAATATATATATATTTGCGTTAATATGTCTGAAGAATATTAAACTATTTAAAAAAAAAATTTTTGTCTAATAATGACATAATTTAGAAGAAAGACCGGTTTCGCGTTTAGCTTTTCAAATTTCTTGCGACGTTATGTTTATGTTTAATAGAGTTATCGTTATGTTTATGTTCAGGAGAGTTCTAAATAAGGGGAGGTAGTGAGTGATTTCATCCGGTGTAAGGGATATAATCGCTTAATATTTTTTTTTCCTTTCCGTTGGTGTGAATTTCTCTGTATCAGTATGTTCGGATGGTTGAGTCTGGGCTTGTACTTTTCAATGAAGAATGTTTCCTTGTTTAGTCTAATTTGTGTTGATGATCCGATAGCAAATTAGTGAAATGGAAAGGTTAAAAATTGAGAAATGCGCAAAGCAACTACTACCACAATTTTTAATCTTTCCATTTTATCAATGTGCTATCGGATCATCAACACAAATTAGACTAAACAAGGAAACATTCTTCATTGAAAAGTACAAGCCCAGACTCAACCATCCGAACATACTGATACAGAGAAATTCGCACCAAGGCAAATGAAAAAAAATTTAAACGATTATTTCCATTACACCGGAAGAAATCACTCACTACCTCCCCTTATTTAGAACACTCCTGAACATAAACATAGCGATAACTCTATTCAACATAAACATAACGTCGCAAGAAATTTGAAAAGCTAAACGCGAAACCGGTCTTTCTTCTAAATTATGTCATTATAAGAGAAAAAAATTTTTTTAATTTTTTAATATTCTTCAGACATATTGACGCAAATATATATATTTTTTAACATTTAAGCCTTCTGTAGTTTTTTCACTTCTTATTTTTTTCTATATATATATATATATATATATATAATATATATATATATGCATGTATATATATGTATATATATATATATATATATATATATATTATATATATATATATATATACATATATATATATATATATATATAATATATATATATATATATATATATATATATAGGCGCAGGAGTGGCAGTGTGGTAAGTAGCTTGTTTACCAACCTCATGTTTCCGGGTTCAGTCCCACTGCGTTGCACCTTGGGCAACTGTCTTCTACTATAGCCACGGGCCGACCAAAACCTTGTGAGTGGTTTCGGTAGACGGAAACTGAAAGAAGCTCCTCGTATATATGTATATATATATATATATATATATATATATATATATATATATATGCATGTGTGTGTGTGTCTGTGTTTGTCCCTCTAGCATTGCTTGACAACATATGCTGGTGTGTTTACGTGCCCGTCACTTAGCGGTTCGGCATAAGAAACCGATAGAATAAGTACCGGGCTTACAAAAGAATAAGTCCCGGGGTCGAGTTGCTTTATTAATGGCGGTGCTTCAGCATGGCCGCAGTCAACTGACTGGAACAAGTAAAAGAGTAAAGAGTAACACATATTTGTACAGACAAGATGAAAATCACAGCTTAAAGCTTAACGTACGAAGAGGGCCCGAAAGGAGATCTTACGTATCCCTCGGGGAATGATGATGATGATGATGACGACGACGGTGACGATGATAATAATGATTTTGCTGGAAGGAAGGGGCAAGAGGGAATGTGATAACCGATCACAAATTTGTGAACGATTCATTCAGTTTCAAAAACGATAGTTTGGGAAATGCATGAATGAATGCGAATGTGTGTGAGAGTGTGTCAGTGTGTTTAAGAGAATGTGGGTGTTGCGCGTGTAGTATTGTGTTATAGTTTTCATAAAAATCTCCATCCTATCATCACCGCTTTCTCCTTTTTCTTATGCTAATCTATTTCTTTCACAGCATCTACTGTTTTTCTTCTTCTTTAATAATGTATCCTTTGTTTCATGCCATTTTCCCAACGTTTTCCAACTCAACTCGTAAAATATTTGTAAACCTTTTGCAGAATATATTCAATTTAAATTTAAAATGTTCACCTTCATTTGATTGTTCTTCTAACAATTCTTCTTCTTCTTCTTCTTCTTCTTCTTCTTCTTCTTCTTCTTCTTCTTCTTCTTTTTCTTCTTCTTCTTCTTCTTCTTCTTCTCTTCTTCTTTTTCTTCTTCTTCTTCTTCTTCTTCTTCCTTTTCTTCTTCTTCTCCTTCTACTTTTTCTTTTTCTTCTCCTCCTTCTTTTTCTTCTTCTCCTTTTTCTTTTCCTTCTTTTTCTTCTTCTTCTTCTTCTTCTTCTTCTCTTCTTCTTCTTCTTCTTCTATTCTTCTTCTTCCCTTTCCCTTCTTTGTTCCATAAATTTTCTTCTTAACACTATTTCATATTGCAGGGATTTGAGTCGTAACGATATCCCGGAAATCAACAAGGAAGCCTTTCAAAATCTTTCCAGTTTAAAAACTCTGTAAGTTGAAACAATCTTATTTTATATAAATTTCATTGACGATATCTTTCTAATTCTGTAATGTCTACCCAAACATCAATTTAATCTACATAAACACTAAATAACATCCTTGAATAACGCTTGTAGCTGTATATTTAACCCCAGAGGATTCAGACGCCAATAAAATAAAAATTAGACAAAAATTCAGACAAAAAAAAATTTCACTTTTGTTTTTGTTGTTTTTGCTCTCCTATTCTTCTACTTTGTCCACTCTTCCTCGAGGCCATCGCAATAACTTAGGTCTTCATTCGCATTATCATCGCCATCACCATATTCTTCTTCTTCTTCTTCATCTTCTTCTACTTCATCTTCTTCTTCTCTTCTTCTTCTTCTTCTTCGTCTTCTTTATTTTCTTTTTCTTCTTTTCTCTTTATTTTCTTCTCCCTTCCCCTCTCTTTTTATTCTTCTTTTCTTCATCTTCCCTTCCCCTTCTTTGTTCCATAAATTTTCTTCTTAACACTAATTCATATTGCAGGGATTTGAGTAGTAACGATATCCCGGAAATCAATGAGGAAGCCTTTCAAAATCTTTCCAGTTTAAAAACTCTGTAAGTTGAAACAATCTTATTTTATATAAAATTTCACTGACGATATCTTTCTAATTCTGTAATGTCTACCCAAACATCAATTTAATCTACATAAACACTAAATAACATCCTTGAATAACGCTTGTAGCTGTATATTTAGCCCCAGAGGATTCACACGCCAAAATACAAAAATTAGACAAAAATTCAGACAAAAACAAAAATTTCATTTTTTGCTCTCCTATTCTTCTACTTTGTCCACTCTTCCTCGAGGCCATCGCAATAAGTTAGGTCTTCATTCGCATTATCATTGCCATCACCATATTCTTCTTCTTCTTCTTCTTCTTCTTCTTCTTCTTCTTCTTCTTCTTCTTTTTCTTCTTCTTCTTCTTCTTCTTCTTATTTTTCTTTTCCTTCTTCTTCATTCTTCTTCTTTTTCTCCTTCTTCTTTTCCTTCTCCTTCTTCTTCTTCTTCTTCTTCTTCTTCTTCTTCTCTTCTTCTTCTTCTTCTTCTTCTCCTCCTTCTTCTTTTTCTTCTTCCACATCTTTTTCTCCCTCTTCCACTTCGTTTTTTCTTCTTACTCTCTTTCCCCTTCTTCTCTTGTACCCCATCATCTTCCAATCCATCTTCTTCCTCGTCTTCAACTAATCCTTCGTTTCTTTCTGTACATTTTTGTTTTTGTTGTTTTTGTTCTCCTATTCTTCTACTTTGTCCACTCTTCCTCGAGGGCATCGCAATAACTTAGGTCTTCGCATTATCATTGCCGTCACCAAATTCTTCTTCTTCTTCTTCTTCTTCTTCTTCTTCTTTTTCTTCTTCTTCTTCTTCTTATTCTTTTTCTCCTTCTTATTCTTTTCCTTCTCCTTCTTCTTCTTCTTTTTCTTCTTCTTTTTCTTCTTTTTCTTCTTCTTCTTCTTCTCCTTCTTCTTTTTCTTTTCCTTCTTGTTCTTCTTCTTCTTCTTCTTCTTCTTCTTCTTTTTCTTCTTCTACTTCTCCTCTTTCTCCTCCTTCTTGTTCTCCTCCACCCCCTCCTTATTCTTCTTCTCCTTCTCCTCTTTCTCCTCATCCCCCTTCTTCTTCTCCTCCTCCTCTTCCTCCTCATCCTCCTTCTTCTTCATTTTCTTCTTCTTCTTCTTCTTCTTTCTTCTTCTTATTTCTTCTTCTTAATCTTCTTCTTCTTCTTGTTGAAGATATATTGTTGAATTTTGTTCGATTCTTATTGCAAAATTACGTATTTTTATATATATTTATATTTTCTTATAAGATAATATAAGTACATTTATTTAATTATTTTATAGTTTTTAATATAGAACTGATGAGTGACTATATTTAAATTGAATTGATTTTACTGTTATCGGTTTGAATATATTGCTACGACACACGTGTAGTCTATTTACTAATTATGTACTATCTATTTGTTATTTCGTACCTTATTAAGTTCTAGTTAAATGTTTTGTCGTATCATATTTCTCTATATGGTATGATTTAATTATATCATTGTTGAATTGCTACATGGTGGTTCTTTACTAATATACATATATGATATTCTAACAGTATTTTATAGTTCATCAGAAAACACTTCTCGTCATCTTACATTGTATTTTATAAACATTCGCTAATCATAATATTTTACAATAATCCT
>NC_043023.1:18216177-18218677 GCF_006345805.1 Octopus sinensis
GCTCTACCACTTCCTTTTCATTATCGTCCTCATCATCATCATCAGCAGCAGCAGCATCAACATCATCAACTTCATCATCGTCACCACCATCATCATGAACTAATCATCATCAGTTTTCTAATTTTCAACCCTTCCATCATTTAATTGTTGAGCAAAAATCATATCACGAATATTTTCTATAGAATTGTATGTGAACGTCTCTGAATACGAGCGAGGTCCCATTCCTGAGATTTCGGATCTATGAGTGTACAGCAATTGGGAGGAAATGTTAAATGAAAACGTGTTTATGTATATATGTAGGTCTGCTCTCTATGTAATCATATCAACTAATATTTTATGTTATAGATTTTTGAATGAAAATGATATCGAAAACATTCAAGTAGGAACTTTCGATGATTTGCTCAGTTTAAGAGCTCTGTAAGTTAACTAAGTTTTACTCATTATATTTCATTGACAATGTATTACCAAATATTTGATATTTTCCCATTTTGTACCGCGTGCCATCCTTGCTTCTCTTTACATTCTCAATATCCTTAGAAATGTGTGATTGTTTGTGAATGTCTGTAAATATGAATGTCTGTGAGTGTGTCCGAATATAAATGTGTATCGACATGTACAACATTTTCCCTATCTGCGTGAATACATATATGCATCTCTTTTTGTATGAGCGAATCTATAGGGGTGTATCGATTTGTGTTTGTGTTTCCATATGTATGACATTTAATGTGTTTATTTCTATATCAACGTTGATTACCATCCATGACTCGCCCTTCTAATTGCATGTTTAAGAGTTCGTTATTAATATTAATGTTTTTATATTTAACAACATTTATCAATTTTCCTTCTTTTACATTTTCCTTTCCTTTTTCTTTTCTTCTTTTTCTTCTTCTTTTTTCTTCTTCTTCGCTTTCTTCTTCTTCTCTTTCTTCTTCTTCTTCTTCTTCTTCTTCTTCTCTTCTCCTGCTCCTCCTCCTACTTCTTCGTCTGTTCAATTAAATTTGTCGTATTATTCAGCACATATGTTGGCCTTCAAGGCTTTTCCAAGAACTGTGCCATTACTTACCATTTTGCCCATAAAATGCGATGATATCTTTCTTGGGACACCACGTTCAATTTTCGAAGTTTCCTTTAATCTGGGCTTTCTTATTTTCTCCATGTATCTGCATTAATTATCGTAATATCATTACTCGTATGCAAATTATGTGCCAAATTATTCATTTTTCTGAAAATAATTTCTTTTATGAGGCTCACCTCGGATTTCTTTTCACAATACACTCTTGCCAAAATTTCCTTCGTTCCACCATTTTCTTTTGCTCTACAATGTGAGATTTTTTTCCGATTTTTCCAGTCAAAACATTTTAGACTTTAAAACGGAGAGTCCGCATCAATTGTATGGATTCAGTCATGACATTGTTTTTTGTTTCTGTTATCTTAACTGCTAAAGGTCTTTTATCTTATCGGTTACGCACGAATATACGAGCAATCTTTTCAATTTTATCAGTACATTGTCTTAAATTTGCAATCCTCTGTCATTCTTCTGCTACTGCCTGTAGAGTTAATTGTTTCGTTCTGTTCTTATTTTATTAATATCCGGTGCTGTAACGTAGTTACTCATGGCCGGATGTTGTATCCTCCGTCAGCAAATGTCGTGATATCGATACGATATTGTGGTGGATGGTTTATATACACTATACCAGTGCTTCAACAGTAAACAAGATAACGATGCAGTCGTAATAACAACATAACAAACTAACAATCTCTTCACGAACCAACAATCAATATTCCAAAGGTACTAAGCTACCAAACCTCTGACTTTACTGCGAACTGACACACAAACTTCACTCCGACTGCTACTATTTATAATTGCTCAGTCCAGTCTATTCTTCGTAAGAGGGTGTAGTAACTCGCATCACAACATCCGGGAACTTACATCTGCATCCTTGCTTGTTAGCGCTTGAACAAAAATTAGACATTTGAACATATCCGGGGTTAATTCATTTAATTCGAAATTTTCACCACACTCTCTGTTAACAACCTCAGCATCGTTGACAAAATCCTTATCATCGTTTTTAACCAAATTTAAATACTGTCAGCGAGTATTGAACAGGGAACTCCTTTCAGAGAAGATTTTCTATAAAAATGAATTGTTTCCTCGAATCAAATCCCACTTGCTTTCTTCGACGTAATATAATTATTATATTTTTCGTGTTTGGCAAGGCAGGGAATAACTTGCTTAAAAGAAGTCGTACTCTTTCTCGTAAGACCAATTTTACATCCTTCTTTGAAGATTTCTTCGTATCTGAGAAATGATGCTGAGAAAGTAATTGATTCTTCAAGATTATAACTGAGTTCATCAATTGAATTACCTACGTATCTGGCGAGTAAAACCATGGAGTATTTCCCGACCTCTTCAACATTAATTCCAACAACTATTGGCTTTGTTGTTGTTGTTGCCTTTGTTTTTCTTGTTATTTTAGTTGCTAGATCATGATAATATTTT
>NC_043023.1:18223677-18228236 GCF_006345805.1 Octopus sinensis
TAGAGATGCCCTGGTTGAGGAGGATGGCTGCTGGAAGAATCTATGTCTGGCAAAACCTTCAGGAGAACCTTGTTATGGCTGTCGGGCAATATCTGCGACCACATCACAACCACCGCCGCCATCATCATTATCAACGTCTCCGTCTTTCTCATCATCACCGTTATCGTGTTTTACTTATTTTCATATTTATCTACCATCAACATCGTCTGCTTCAACATTATCCTCTTCATCATCAACATCATCCATTAGCATAAAACATCACGATCAGAGGCACAACGCCATTCCCATCGTCGCCAGCAGAAGCAGAACCACTAAACTCATTATCCACAATATCATATTTATCATCACAATAAGCATGCTAATTAACATAATTAGCAGGATAATCACCGTTAACAACATCAGGCCTCGTTATCACGATCATAACATCAGCATCATCAACACTGCCATCATATTTTCGTGTCCTCCCCTTCTTCATCATATACTTCACTATCACACCCACCACCATCATTATCCCCATCATCAGCATCCAATTTATCATCATCGTAATCTACTCTGCATCTCTTCTATATTCCATTTCTTTAAACATGATATTTAATATTCTCTCACAGATCTGATCCATATAAGTTCTTAACTAACTTTTCTTTTGCAGGTATTTGGATGGTAATGAAATGAAGGAAATCAGTGGAGAATTATTCCAATATCTTTCAGGCTTAAAATCGCTGTAAGTTGAATAATTCGTGGTTATTGTATTTCATTGAAGATACATTTCTAAATATGTAATGATGCCCATATTTCATTTTTAACTCTCTCACCCGTCCTTCTCTATACTATCACACCCTCTCGTTCACTCTCCCTCTCTCTATTTATCTCTGTCTCTCTCTCTCTGTCTCTCTCTCTCTGTCTCTCTCTCTCTTTGGTGCTGTATGTAATTGTTTATGAGTAATTGTGGATCTGGATGTGAGCCTAAGTGTTGGAACATATGAGAGTGTGATACTTTAGGGAAAGTATTTTTCTGCACATGTGTTCATATACACATGTATAAATATGTCTATGTATATACATGTATATATATATAATTTACAAAATAAATTTTAATGCCAAATATGCCGAAAAAAAGAAAAAATTGTCAATAACCATTATAATTTATGCGTCTCGAAATAAACCGATAGAAATTTCTAAAAAATCCGTGTTTACCGTATTGGTCCCAATTTCGGGGTTAATTCATAAGAAATGTCCCTTCTTCAGCGATAAATACGTGCGATATATATGAAATACTTACTCATACCCATGGAAAAAGCAAGCACTAAGTCCTGAGCACAGCGATTGACAACAGATGGCGGTGTATTTAATTCCCTGTAACTTAGCGGCTCGGCAAAAGATACCGAGAGAATAAGTACTAGACATCCAAAACATATGTCCTGGGGTCGATTTGCTCGACTAAAGGCGGTGCTCCAGCATGGACAGTCAAACGATTGAAACAAGTTAAAGTGTAAAGAGTATATATACATACATACATATATTTTTTCAGAGAAAAAAATTCCATCAATGGCCAGCATATCAAAAAATACCTTTAAATGTTAAATTTATTTATAAGTTACAAAATTATTTTGTAAATTATTTTGTATATTATTTATAAATTTAACATTTAAAGGTAATTTTTGATATGCTGGCAATGGATAAATTTTTTTCTCTGAAAAATTTTTGTCCTACATTAGTTATATATATATATATATATATATATATATATATATATATATATATATTATATATATATATACATATATATACATATATATATATATATATATATATATATTATATATATAATATATATACACATATATATACATATATATATATAATATATATATATATATATATATGTATATATATATATATATATGTATTATATATATACATATATATATATATATATATATATATATATAATATATATATATGTATGTATATATATATATATATATGTATGTATATATATATATGTATGTATATATGTTTAGAAATGTTTCTATACTGTGACGCTTTCCGTACCACTATATTTCAAAATCAACGTTTTCTTTAAATTATATATATACATATATACATGCGTGTGAGTGTATACGTGTGTATGTATGTATAAATATGCTTGCATACACACATGCACACAAGCACACACACACATACACATATATCTATATATCTGTCTCTCCGTATATGAATGAGTGGTTGGGGGTGTCTCAACCAACATCTTTATGTAATTCAGTCTCTATATCAGGTAAAGGTTTTCTCTCCAGATCAGCGCTGTCTACCATCCCACACTTACCCTGGCAGCCTGGCACTTGTATATAGAAAACTACATTATTCATATTATCATTTCTTCTTCTCCTTCTCCTTCTTCTTCCATTTCTTGTCCTTCTTCTTCTTCTTCTCCTTCTTTTATATCTTCTTCTTCTTCTCCTTCTTTTATATCTTCTTCTACTCCTTCTTCTATATCTTCTTCTTCTTCTACTCTTCTTCTTCTTCTTCTTCTTCTTCTTCTTTATCTTTCTTCGTTTTTGTTCGTTTTTATTTTCTTCTATAACTTTTTAATTTTCTTTTTTCTACTGTTTTCCCTACTTCTTCCTTCGCTCCCCCTTCATATTCGTTCTTCTCAAGCTCCTTATATCCGTTTACATTCCTTACCTTACATCTAATTTCCTTCGCCATAGTATTAAATCTTTATCATATTTTCTATATGTCTTTTTATGAGCTGCATCTTACGTTACAGGTATCTGGATAACAGTAACATGATGTATATTCAACCTGGTGTCTTTGAAAATCTTCCGAATTTAGAAAAATTGTGAGTGGGGTGACTTTTTATCGTACTATCTAATTCCCCGTATATCTTTAAATTTATTTCCTCATTCTCTCTTCCTCTCTATCTAACATACTTACTTTCACTCTCTCGCTTTCTCTCTCGCTATAGTTTTCTCCATAGTTTCTCTCAGTGTGGCTGAATGTGTTTTTGTGAAAGTAATATCTTTCTTCTACACTTCATGTTCTTTGTTTTGTAAACATTCGTTTACCTTGCTTGTTTCTTCTCAAGCCACGCCTGGCTCATAAGGGCCTGTTTCCCGGTTTCCTTGGCGTATAGGTTCCCCACTTTGACGGGACGCCGGTCCGTCGCAGGTGAGCTGCAAGATGCAGGAGGAAAGAGTGAGAGAAAGTTGTGGCGAAAGAGTCAGCAGAAGTTCGCCATTACCTTCTACCGGAGCCGAATGGAGCTTAGGTGTTTCGCTCATAAACACACACATCACCCGGTCTGAGATTCGAACCCGCAATCCCTCGACCGCGCTAACAACTAGGCCATGTGCCTCCACATTCGTTTACCTAACGAATACTCATCACATATCGTTCACCTTCCTGTTCTTTATCTTCTTCATCTTCTTCCTTTTCCTGCTTCCCTTCCTAAACTTCCTACCAGCACCAACTCCACTTTACTTATTCTACAACTACTATTATTACCAGAACTACTAGTATTAAACACCTCTCCGCGTTGTTTTACCAACTAACTTTTTATGTTACAGATATTTGGGAGGAAATCATATCAAGAAAATTCAAATAGGATCCTTCGATAATCTGCGCAATTTAAAATATCTGTAAGTTGGATAAATCTTGTTGATATCTCATTAACGATATATTACTATTTCGTTTTTGGATTTGGTTTGCAAGATTCTTTATATGAGTTCGTGTGTTGAAGCATATTTTGTTGTGTCTGGGGAGAGTCATTTTCTTTTTGTGCCTTATAATCTAACACACTCACCGGTAAAATTTCCACTTATTTCTTATTTGCAAGACGCAACGAAAATTTTAGGAAAATAATAATACAAAAAGAAAATGACTCTCCCCAGACACAACAGAATATATTAGTAAATATTTAAAGTCTTCCCATTTTGTTTCGCATCCCGTCCTTCGCTCTCTTTACATTCTCTCTCTTTTTCGATAGAAATCCGTGATTGTTTGCGAATGTCTGTAAATAGGTGTCTGTGAGTGACGTGAATATGTGTATTGACATGTATAACATTTCGTGTATGTATGTTTATACGTCTGTGTCTTTGTGTATGAGTGAATGTATACGAATTATCGATTTGCGTTTGTATCTCTACCTGAATATCATTTACTGTGCGCATCTCTAGATCGACGATTATTACCATCCATGACTCTCCTTTTTAATTACATATTCAAGAGTATATTGTAATGACATTTTTCAACCCCTTCCAACTATTATTGATCTTCTTCTTCTTTTCTTCTTCTTCTTCTTCTTCTTCTTCTTCTTCTTCTTCTTCTTCTTCTTCTTCTTCTTCTTCTTCTTCTTCTTCTTCTTCTTCTTCCAATTCATCTTCTTCTCCTTCCAATTCTTTTTCTACTTGATCCGCTTATCTTATAACATTTTCGAATATATTTCCGTAAGGATTTGACACAGATATCTCTCTCTGACCTCTCATGTTAGGAAAGTCAAAGGGGGCCCGCCACGTCAAAACTGTAGAGGAATAGGACCGAGACCAGATATGGTTCCTCCT
>NC_043023.1:18228336-18230836 GCF_006345805.1 Octopus sinensis
AGGGCGCATTTATTATTTAAAAAGGCAGCGAGCTGGCAAATCCGTTAGCACGCCGGGCGAAATGCGTAGCCGTATTTCTTCTGCCGTTACGTTCTGAGTTCAAATTCCGGCGAGGTCGACTTTGCCTTTCATCCTTTCTGGGTCGATAAATTAAGCACCTACGTCATAACCTTTGTCTGTTATAGTTTGTTTGTCCTCTCTGTGTTTAGCCCCTTGTGAGTAGGAAAGAAATAGGTATCAAAAGGCTTCAGGACTAGTTATATTTAATAGATAAAAAATTATGTATTTACAAAGGTTTTAACATCATCCCCTTCGAAATAGTTACCTTGCGCAGCAATACAAGTGCCGGGTCCCAGCGTTCCTGCCACTCATGGAATCAGGCCTTCTGTTACTCGATCTGGATCTTGACAGCAGTGTTAAAACGGCGACCTTTCAGCTAAACTTTCATGTTGGGGAAGAGGTGACAGTCCGCAGGTGCTGAATCTAGCGAATAGGGCGCCTGTAGGAGCGATACCATGTTGGTTTTAGCAAGTAACTTAGAAGTGAGGTGATCTCGAGTGACAGGGTGGATTGTCCACGTGAAGAACCAATTCTTCGTGATCCACAGAATTTCGATTTCACTGAAAGTCCTCTTTCAAACACTTCAAAACATCGAAGTAGAATTTTCGATTGACGGTCAAGCCCTGGGAGATGAATTTTCGATTCACAATAGCACGTTGTGATATATCGTGGAAGGTTTTTCAGATTTCTCATTGTCTTACAGGGAGGTTCTCCTGCTTTTGAAGCGCCCGTGACACTAGAAACATTGCATGTGACCCGTTGCCTCGTCCCCGTAAACTTGCCAAATTATGCTCAATGTCTCTGTAACAGACGTTGCAAGATTAATGCAAAAGTTCACGTTAGTTCATTGTTCCTGTCCATGACAAAATCTCAAGCTACAGAATATACGATATTATATGCTGTAGTTCGCCAGTTGTCACACAAATGTCACAACTAACGAAACACACACATCGATTTAACTCAGCATCCTACCTCATGAAGGTCGCACCTCGCTCTCACTGGGAACGCAACCCTGTGCTGCCATCTGTTGGTGCACTACGGAACTAGTTCTAGAAAGTTTTTGATTCTGAGACCCCCTTCGGCCACGACACAGACCATGGGATTACACCTAGAAAGTTACCCTCCCAGGCACAAGTCCGGGCAAGGTTGTTTATGGAAGACCAACAGTCGCCCATGCATAACAACCTCCCCTCTCCACGCCACCAGTTTTATCCAAGAAAAGGGCAAAGGGGCCGATGCAGCTTGGCATCTGTGACGTCGCAACTCATTTCTACAGCTGAGTGAACTGGAGCAACGTGAAATAAAGTGTCTTGCTCAAGAACACAACACGCAGCCCGGTCAGGGATTCGAGCTCACAACCTCACGCTCTAACCACTGATCCATGCGCCTTCAGATAACTTTTTGATAACATTACATATTAGACTCTTCTCTTGAAGGAATTTGTTTATTTAATGACTTCTATTTTCAGGTAAAACAAAATTCCAGCGCCAAAGCAAATACTACAATTATCAGCAATATTATTGCCGCAAATGTTCCCAACGTTCAAATAATGGACCTTGACCAACCAGTAACCATATCGGTCGGCTTAACAGAAAAGGTAACAGTTATGTGTTTATTATGACCTTTGTTGTTGATATTTCATTTCAAAGTCATATCTAATTCCTCTCGAAAGAAACAAGGTACTAATAGCAGCGGTAGCAGTAGAAGCAACAGTTGCAGCAGTAACAGTAGTAATAGTAGTAGTGACTGTTGTGTTTGTTGTTCCTTTTTCTCTTCTTCTTCTTTTCTTCTTCTTTGTCTTTTTCTTCTTTTTCTTCTTCTTCTTCTTCTTGGTCTTCTTCTTCTTCTCCTTCTTCTTTTCTTCTTCTTCTTCTTCTTCTTTTCTTCTTCTTCTTCTTCTTCTAGCTGTTTCTCTGTTGAGAGTTATAACTTGTATGATTATAATGTAAACGTCGTGTAGCGATCGAAGTATTTTTTTAAATTCCAAGATATGCTTCAAGTTTCTTGTGTTGTATTTTCTGATCACCAACATAACGTTTTTATATATCTCCGTATTAACGCCATTGTTTGTGTCTATATTTTAAGTGTGAATTATTTTGAAGTTTCATATACTGACATTTGTTGCTGTTTATTTCCATGCCCCCCTTGACCCAGTAAATCTATCATGAAACACATCCCAACCATGAATATCTCATCAACTTATATATCATTAAATATTTCTACAACTAAACCGTCCGATGTATTCTTCCATTTCTATGGCGATGGTGGTAAATTATGAGAATATACATACATTTATAAAAGAGACGAAATGGTCAATTAAGTTATGCCACAACCAGTAATGTTGGATTCAAAATGCCTATACCAGTCAAATTATGTTGGCCATTATCTGTTTTGATGTTTTGTCAATGAAATTAGCACATATTCATTATATATGGTTCCA
>NC_043023.1:18235836-18258336 GCF_006345805.1 Octopus sinensis
ACGGTTGTAGGAACGCGGTTTCGATTCCCAGACCGGGCGTTGTGAGTGTTTATTGAGTGAAAACACCTAAAGCTCCACGAGGCTCCGGCAGGGGGTGGCGACCCCTGATCTACTCTTTCGCCACAACTTTCTCTCACTCTTTCTTCTGTTGGCCTGCTCGCTTAGCCAGCGGTGTGGCATCATTTGGAGGCTAAAACAATGCGAAGCGCATTGTGACCAGTGATGTGTAGCAACATCTGATAGCCTGGTCGGTCATGGTGATATATATAGTATTGTTGTTATACATACATACATACAAGCATATGTAACGATAATAATAAGTGGATGTAAACACATGAACAAAATAAGAATAAACAAAAACAACAACAAAAACAAATTACATGCACGTATATAAACAGAAGATACAAATATTACAGGCATCCCCCCCACACACTAAATAAACATAGACGCACATAGAGATATAAGCATGCGCAAATGAAGACATACAATAAAAATACAAAATGGCTGACGGTTAGTAAGGAGAGACACAAATAAGAAAGAAGAAAACAAAGGACCACTGATGCGGTCACAGGAGTGTGACGAAAGAACTCTGGCAGAAATAAGATTAAGATTAATGTAAAAAATAAATAACACTGAAGCGAAATAACACCGAATATATAGTGCGTGTGTTTCTATTGGCTAAACTGGCAAAATGACCATTCCGAAATATAACAATATCTGTTTCAACAGACGACCTCACATAAAAAAATCTTGCACAACAAATATACAAACGTATATATATATCTATATATATATATATATCTATATATATATATATATATATATATATATATATATATATATGTATGCATACATTTATATAAAGTGGTTTCTGTAGGCACTATGTGACAATATGTGTTTGTGTGCGTTTTAAATTGTCTTGATACTGAAGTTTTTTTTTTATGAATACCTTAGTTAATGTGAAATACGGCAAGATTGCGCATGATATTTCGTTTTGTTTCAGATCAAAATCATCTCATTTTATTAACTGGACATTTGTTAAATTTCCGTTGTTAATTAATTCCCTATCTCTTTTTAGCTGCTGGCTATCCAAGGTGTCTTTCTACGTCGCTTTCCTGGCTCCTGTGGTGGCCATTCTCCTCTTCAACTTTATCGTGATTTTTCTCGCTATCTGTCGACGTAGCTCAAAGAAAAGTGACGAGCAGTCTGAACACGAAATAAAGAAAATGCGTGTTTTTGGCATCTTTAGTGTGACCATCTTGTTCGTGTTATCTTGGGTCATAGCATTCATCGCTGAGGAAGAAGGAGTTGGAGTGTTTCACATACTCTTCATTATCTTCAATATCCTTCTCGGAATGTTTATCTTCATATTCTACTGTATATACAAGAAAGATGCCAGAGATGCCATTTCCTCATATGCAATGAGAGCCAATAAAAGTGAGTGCAATTTTATATTTCTTATTTCTACCACTACCATAACCAAAACCGATATGTCACATTGGGGCTAATCACAAACACCAACATAAACCATTGTCAACATCGTAATCATCTGTATGTATATATATATATATATATATATATATATATATATATATGTGTGTGTGTGTGTGTGTGTGTGTGTTAGAAGTATTTGGGGTGATGTACAGATTTAGTACATTTGAAAGAAAAAAGGTGTTCAGAATGCTGGATGGTTAGAAAAATATATATTTATTTACATATCACATATTATTTCTTCATATTAGCGCTTCCAACTACTCCTGTAGTTTCACCAGCGCTAATATGAAGAAATAATATATGATATGTAAATAAATATATATTTTTTACAAACATCAAGCATTCTGAACACCTTTTTCTTTCATATACACACACACACATATATACATACATATATATATATATATTATATATATATATATATATATATATATATATATATATATATATATATATATATATATATATATATGTATATATGTGTGTGTATGTATATATGTAAATTATAAATTAGGGTATCTACGAGATACCAGCATGCTGAAAGTAGCAGCTATGATCTGACTCTAAAACCACCTTAACTGTCCATATAATTATCACCTTTGAAGGTTATTTTTTCCAAGCTGGCTACTTGATAAAATCGTTATTTTATTATGTATATATATGTATGTTTATATGTATGTGTGAGTGTGTATGTATGTGCATACAGGTTGAGATGTTTAAGCTATCTTCTAAATTAGGCAAAAATGAAAATAATACGGACACATCATTTTAACTGATAATCACCAGAATTACATACAAATATTTTGAAAGACCCAATCTATTCAACAAATTCGCCATTGGCTTCAACGACGGTCTCCAGATGACTTCAAAATCGCCTGCAACTCTTCTGGACGGTCGCCTTGTTAAGTTGGTGAATGCTGCCATAATCCTTGCCTTCAGTTCATCTTTGGTGTGACAGGGAGTTTTGTTGATCCGTCACTCAACTGCGCCCCACACATAATAATCAAGTGGGCTGCAATCTGGGACGTTAGACGGCCAGATGGTAGGGGTGATGTGGTCGCATAAATTTCCTGACATCCATTACTGGGTTCTGTTTGTGCGACAAGATGCAGAGTCCTGTTGCCAGACATGGAGAGTCTTCCAGCAACTGCGCTTTTTACACAAGGTATCACTAACTTCTACAGATACTTGAGGCCGTGCCAGAAGACAAATGGAGGCATAACTTCGCCATCACTAGTGATCACTCCAAACACCATGATGTTGACTGAATGACAACTCTGGGTAAATGTTACTACTGGAACTTCCGGGGCGAATGCCAGGCAGAACAGCATGTCGTTTCCAAAGTTCCCGGGTGCGTGAATTGTGTTGTAATCACTAACTGAACCTACTTTAATGCTCAGTCGACAAAATCTAGGACAAAAATGCGCTAAATTAGAAAAATATAAAACGCCGAGAATTCAACCCTTGCACCCTGTATCTATATATATATATATATATATATATATATATATCTTTTTTTTTACTTCTTTCAGTCATTTGACTACGGCCATGTTAGAGCACCGCCTTTAGTCGTGCAAATCGACCCCGGGACTTACTCTTTGTAAGCCCAGTACTTATTCTATCGGTCTCTTTTGCCGAACCGCTAAGTGACGGGGACGTAAACACACCAGCATCGGTTGTCAAGCAATGCTAGGGGGACAAACACAGACACACAAACGCACACACACACACACATATATATATATATACATATATACGACAGGCTTCTTTCAGTTTCCGTCTACCAAATCCACTCACAAAGCATTGGTCGGCCCGGGGCTATAGCAGAAGACACTTGCCCTTAGATGCCATGCAGTGGGACAGAACCCGGAACCATGTGGTTGGTTAGCAAGCTACATACCACACAGCCACTCCTGCACCTGTATACATATATATATATAGATAGAGAGAGAGAGAGAGAGGGAAAGAGAGAGAGATAGAGTGGGGGAGATAGAAGACGCGTGGCTTAGTGGTTTGGGTACTTTGCTCACGATCGTAAGGACATGAGTTCAATCCCTGGCGAGGCGTTGCGACCTTGAGCAAGATTTTATTCCATGTTGCCCCAGTCCAATCAGCTGACAAAAATCAGTTGTACCTGTATTTCAAAGGGGCCGGATTTGTCACATTCTGTGTAAGGCTGAATCTCCCTAAGAACTGCGTTAATGTTTACAAGTGTCTGTGTAGTCCTCAGCCACTTGCACATTAATTTCACGAGCAAGCTGTTCCGTTGATCGTATCAGCTGGGACCCTCGTCGTCGTAACCGACGGAGTGCTCCCCCGTTATATTTCTATAGATAATTGTGCATGAAATTTAAACACAGCCATAAACAGAACAATGTAAAGTCTTCACTGTGCCATAGATAGATATATGTAAAACATACATCCACAGAATAGAACTAAGAAGTTTCTCATATTTTCCCTCTCAACTTGCCCAGTTTTTCTGGAAGATATTCCTGAACCAATATTGTCAGGATTGTACATCATATTCCTCATAATTAAATTCTCAATACTAGTTTCTGTAATTAATGTAAATTATGTCTTTGAATATAAATTGTGTATGATTCTTCTATAATTCATATGTTTAACGTATGGGGAAATAGCAGATGACAATTGGGGTTATATATAAAACATAAGGGCTTGGGTTATTTTACTTTATTTTATACAAGTTTTTCTCATTGTGTTTCCAGGTTCAAATTCTGGTAATAAAACAGATGTTGGAACAGCAGAGAAGAGAACATAATTAAGAATATAAAAAATTTATGTCTTTGAGAATCTTCTTTTCTTCATATATTACATTAAACATGCTTGCATAAAAGAGAACTTCATTTTTATCTATCAATACAACACTACGAAACTTAAACACTTTATAAACTGAAATGTACTTTAAACCTTCTTATTTTCTGTAACTCACAAAATCTAACATCATATGGTTTGATTTGTAATTCTATAGATAATTTCTAACTGCCAATTTTCACTACTAATTTTCAATATAATCTTTAACTTTTATTAACGAAGAAGTAAATGTGGTTTCTTAATACAATATGTTTTGTTTTTATTTGAAACATCGTTATATTCTACTGTAAGTTCAAATAACGCATGGGGAGAGAGAGAGAGAGAGACAGACAGTCAGACAGACAGACAGAGTGATTTCGTCAGTTACTAATTACTCCACTAAAATCCACGTCACCATCTCTTCAGTTATCCGTTGGCCGTATAACTGAATAGATGGTAGCGTGGAATTCCACCTCGGCATCCGAAATTCGGAGTTTTATCTTGGCTACCGAATACTTGTCACATATTACATTTACAGATGTATCTCTCTATATATGAAACTTAGAATGTGTGTCTGTCTGTCTGTCTGTCTGTGTGTTTCCCTAAAACTTGAGAACTACACAACCAATTTCATTCAAATTTTACACATGCCTTACTTAGGGTACGGGGAGTGTCATCGGCAAAAATTCTTAACTTTTTCCCTAGGGCGACCCCACAGCAATATCATATCTTCTCCACTGCGATTCCCAAAAATTTGAGAACTACAGAACCAATTTCATTCACATTTTACACATGCCTTACTTAGGGTCCATGTAGTTTCATGGGCAAAAAAAGTTCAACTTCTTGCCTAGAGCGAGCCCATAGCAATACCATATTTTCTCCACTATTTCAGTATTACGTGTTAAAAGTGAAACAAAAACATTTCTCTATTTTCTGTCAGATACTTTCACTTTAACAATGAAAATAATAATAACCATTGAATTATATGTAGTAAGTAATACTTAAAATCAAACTAAAGTATAATATAATCGTAACATAACAAAAGTAAAATAGCAATTGGTATAAAATTGCATCAATGACTTGAACTTGAATAAGTGGTTTCACATGAATAGGAATAAATTAAAAATAAAATTAGCGTGCAGAAATGGAATAGTCCAGATGGAGCTGTGCTTTTTTTTAGATTATCTGCTAATTAGCTAGCATTAAGTATCTATATGAAGTTTGGCTGTATGTAATATCTGTTTTCTGGAACAGCCACTCCTACAGAGTACTGCTATTGGTTTATTTCTTATACATAAAGGACCAAAGCTTCAACTGCTTACTGCTTTCTGTTTCATCGTAAAGTTTGTTGTTATTATTATTACTGTTTAACTATTGTTATCACGTTTGTTGGTTCCTCGTAAAGGAAACATTGTTGTGTTGCATTTGTTAAATAATTGTAAACTGGGAGAAGGAGCTTTGGTCATTGTTTAAAAATTGAATTGTGTCCCTGCTTGGGGAAATTGACAATACTTTCTCCGTTTACACGGAAGCATTTTTGTTAGAATGCCTTCGATAGAAGAAAGTCCAAAAGTGAATTTCGCTGCAGCCGTCGGTGGGCGCGAAGTCATTGAAATTAAAATGGAAGAAATATGGATTAATTACCGACAAAGACGGTGTATCTAGGATAACACCACCAAATGAAATACGAAATTAAATTAAAGAAAAGACTATTGTCTATAAAGTATACAATGTAGAGAAAAAAAAAGATTTGGATACCTGGAGGAAAGCACCATCCAAAGTGTCTTGCTGCGACTATGAAAGATATCTAACTAGAGGCGGTAAGTTCGCCACAGTAGAAGCAAGGTTCGAGTCAACGGAGCGTGCAAGGGAGTACTCGACTTGAACCTTGCAAAGTGGAAATATTTTATTTTTGCCTTTATATCTGGGAAGTAGTACGTCCCGGATAAAATTTTAAAATGCCCCCCCCCCAGAAGTAGAGGTAGGCTGGATTGTAGCCACACTTCTATACAAGAGGGAGATCAAGATATAATTGATCGAAATTGCAAGAGACGGGCCTACAATTCCAGTTTGTTATATATTTTGAGTACTGTTATCACTAGCGATATAAAGATATAACTTTGTATTTTGTATTTTATGTGTATATGTATATGTATAGATGTACATGTAATATGTACACATATATATACACATATATACAAGTACTAGCACTATGACCGGGCAACGACGGGTCATTATGCTAGTATTATAATATATATAATATATTTAATATAACATATTATAATAATATATATCATATGTTATCTCTCTATATATAAAACTGAGTATGTGTGTCTGTCTGTCTGTCTGTGTGTTTCCCTTAAACTTCAGATCTACACAACCAATTTCAATCAAATTTTACACATGCCTTACTTAAGGTCCGGGGAGTGCCATCGGCAAAATATCTTAACTTTTTCCCTAGGGTGACCCCACAGCAATATCATATCTTCTCCATTATTTCAGTATTACGTGTTAAAAGGGAAACAAAGACGTCTCTCTTTTGTAATGCAGGCACTTTCATTATAATACTGAAACTATTAAAGTGAAAGTATTATACAACAGGGATGAACCATTGATAGTGGTCAACCTTTTTGCTAGACGAAGATCCGCTATGGTCCTATATGCTACACCACTGGTTTTCAATTCATATTAATCAAATTAATATTTAATTTTTCACCCTTATTATGTGTGTGTGTGTGTATTAGCAATTCGTATAAAATTGCATCAATGACTTGAACTTGAATAAGTGGTTTCACATAAATGAGGATAAAATTAAAAGGTTTATTGTTATTATTATTACTGTTTGACTATTGTAATCACGTTTGTTGGTTCCTCGTCAGGGAAACGTTGTTGCGTGGCATTTGTTAAATAATTGTAAACCTTAACCCTCGCCTTTTCGGAGAAGGGGCTTTGGTTATGGTTTAAAAACTGAATTGTGTCCCTGTTTGGGGAAATTGACAATATTTTCACCGTCTTTGCCGAAGCATTTTTGTTAAAATGCCTTCGATAGAAGAAATGAATTTCGCTGCAGCCGTACACTTCTATACAAGAGGGAGGACAAGATCCAATTGATCGAAATTGCAAGAGACGGGCCTACAATACCAGTCTGTTATATATATTGAGTACTGTTATCACTAGCGATATCAAGATATAACTTTGTATTTTGTATTTTATGTGTAGATGTATATACATATATAGATGTACATGTAATATGTACACATATATATATATACATATACATGCATACTATATCTACCCATACACACATACGCACGCACACACACACACATACATAGGGGCAGGTGTGGCTGTGTGGTAACAAACTACGTTCGAAACACATGGTCCTGGGTTCAGTCCCACTGTGTGGTGACTTGGCATGTGTCTTCTGCTGTAGCCTCAGACCAACAAAAGCATTCTCAGAGGATTTTGTACATATATACAGGCACACACACACACACACACACACATATATATATATATATATACTTGTATACGTACATATTCGGCATAAACACTCTACCACTACAACTAATAACTGTTGGGAACACTTTCAAACCTGCCTTACATTTGAACCGGAATCTCAACGCCTGAGTTTTCCATCTGAAGTTAATCTCTCTCATAGGCCTCATACAAAAAGGGCAAGTCTTGGGCCCTATACAATGTGACATGTACACAATCGAGTGGCAAAAAAGGGGCCTTCCACATGCTCATATCCTGCTGTGGCTCTCAGCGAAGATCAATTCCAATGACATCGACAAGATAATCTCTGCAGAGCTTCATGATCCAGCTTTAGACAAAGAGCTGTACGAAATAGTTAAAGCAAACATGGTGCATGGTCCATGTGGGCGTGGATTCAACATAAACACACCATGCTTGAAGGACAGCATATGTTCAAAAAGATTACCAAGGAGGTTCCTACAAGAAACTCAGACAGGTGCTGATGGGTATCCATCATATAGACGCAGAAAACCAGAAGACGGAGGTTTCACAGCAACTATCGGACAGCACGATATTGATAATAGATGGATTGTTCCATACTGCCCACTCCTGTCAAAGACTTTCAATGCCCACATCAACGTTGAGTTTTCCAACTCCGTTAAATCCATCAAGTACGTTTGAAAATATGTAAACAAGGGTTCCGACGCTGCAATGTTTGGACTTCAACAAGAATACTGCAAGGATGAGGCGACGCATTATCAGGTGGGACGGTACATAAGTAGCAACGAGGCTTTCTGGCGCATCTTTGGATTTCCAATTCACCAACGACACCCCGCCATTCAACAGCTTGCTGTGCACCTGGAAAATGGTCAAAGAGTGTTCTTCACCGATGCTAATGCTTCCCTGTTGGCAGAGGAACCAAGGGATAGTACACTCACTGCATTCTTCAAGCTTTGTCAAGTGGATCCATTCGCTCAAACTTTGCTGTATCCACAGATTCCATCGTGCTACACTTGGAATAGAAAAAAATGGCCCCACGGAAAGCAGGTCAAATGTTCATGGATACCCTGGCATTAAGTTTCACACTTGCCTTGGGCAAGTATACACAGTGCATCCCACTCAACAAGAGTGCTTCTACGTTCTTCTACTACTGCATGAGGTCAGAGCGCCAACGTTCTGGATATGTCTGCACAACATACAGAGAAGCCTGTTATCGACAAGGTCTGTTAGAAAATGGTGCACAATGGGATGCAACTTTAGGAAAGGCTGCTTTATCACAATCACCTAAAAGTCTCAGGGCACTATTTGCAGTATTACTACAGGCATGCGAACTGTGTGATCCGGCCACTCTATGGCTCAAATATAGAGACAATCTGGCTGAAGACTTTCAGCGCCAAGCTCAACTGTTCTATCCTGACATGCAGGGTATCAGCAATGAAATCTATAACAAAACACTCATTGACATTGAATACAGAATTGCTAAACTGGGTGGAAAGGAATTGTCGACGTATGGCCTGCCATAAGCATTCAGGTCAGGGTCAAATAGCCTTCCCACTGCTGTCATTCGTGAAACAACCTACGACACTCAAGCGCTTTCAAAGTACATTGTTGAAAATGAGCCTTAACTACTTCCGGACCAGCTGCAGGCCTACAGAATTATTCTTAACAGTGTACGCCAACGCGAGGGACGAATCTTCTTCCTCGATGCTCCTGAAGGGACAGGAAAAAACATTTATTAGAAAGCTTTTCCTTGCAGAGGTTAGGCAGCATCAGGACATTGCAGTAGCTGTAGCCTCCTCTGGCATTGCAGCTACTTTGTTACCCGGTGGCAGGACAGCACACTCAACTTTTAAACTCCCTATCAATTTAGCAGCATCCGAAATGTCTTCAACCAAAACATCAACAAAAGCTCAGATCAGGGACAAGTACTTAAAATGTGTCATCTAATTGTCTGGGATGAGTGCACTATGGCTAACAAGGGAGCTTTGGAAGCATTAGATAGAGCTCTGAAAGACATCTGAGACTGTCAGGCTCCAATGGGAGGTGTAACGCTGCTGTTGTCAGGTGATTTCAGGCAAACGCTTCCTGTCATTCCGAAAGGCACTAGAGCAGGTGAAGTCCAAGCATGCCTAAAGTCCTCAACCCTGTCGCATCATGTTACAATCCTCAGTCTCACCACTAACATGAGAGCTCAGCTACACGGCGACAAAATGTCCACAAAGTTTGCACAGAATTGTTTGACGCTTGGTGAAGGCAAGATGCCTCTCGATGCTGCAGGACAAATGGAAGTGTGGTCATTTTCCTCTGTTGTTAATTTAGATGACCTCAAAAACAAAGCCTTTTCCCAACTTCACACAAAACTAACAAAATCACAATTGGCTGTGTGAAAGAGCAATATTAGCTCCAAAAAACGTCGCTGTTAACAAAATTAATCAACAGCTAATGTATTCTCTTCCCGACACTATACACACTTACAAGGCTGTTGATACAATTCCAGATATAAATGAAGTTGTGAACTATCCTCCTGAATTTCTCAATTCACTGGAGCCTCCTGGACTTCCTCCACACATATTAGCACTTAAAGCTGGAACTCCTGTAATGCTACTCCGCAATCTGAAACCACTAAGACTTTGCATGGAACGCGACTGGTGATAAAGAAAATGATGTCACACGTTATCGAGGCGATCATTCTTTCTGGATGTGGAAAATGTGATGACGTCTTTATTCCAAGAATTCCTCTTACTCCATCAGGAGCAGAAATTCCATTTACATTCAGAAGACTGCAATTCCCCCTTCGTGTCAGCTTTGCCATGTCCATTAACAAATCTCAGGGTCAAACCCTCTCTGTCGCTGGTCTTGTCTTGGAAGAGCCCTGCCTCTCGCATGGGCAACTGTATGTTGGCTGCTCAAGAGTAGGAACCAAAAGAAAACTTTTTGTATATGCTCCACAAGGAAAAAACAATGAACAAGGTTTACAACATGGTGTTATAATCTCAAAAGCCAGGAGGTATATATTTGATTCCCCTTTTTTTAACAAGCTTCATGTACTTTCATGTATTTATATTAATATACATATATGTGTGCCTGCGTGTGTGTGTGTATCCATATATATGTAACAGAAAAATCTAATTCTTCAATTGAATGAAACCGGGCAACGCCGGGTATCTCTGTTAGTATATCTATCTATCTATCTATCTATCTATCTATCTATCTATCTATCTATCTATCTATATATATATATATATATATATATATATATATATCTGTATGAATATATATGTACATATGTATGCCTGTATGTATGTATTTGTGTATCCATCATCGCTTGCCACCGATCTTAGTGTGTTTACGTCCCCGTAACTTAGCGGTTCGGCAAAAGGACCCGATAGAATAAGTACTAGGATTAGAAAGCATAAACCCTAGGGTCAATTTGTTTGACTTAAGCCGGTGCTCCAGCCTGGTCGCTGTCAAATAGCTGAAACAAGTAAAAGAATAAGGGAATATATATGTATAATGTTGAAAAGTGACACACGAGTTGATGTGTTCAAGGAAAATAAGACAACGAAAAAAATTCTAAAAAATGTTATCATGAAATTCATTTTGTAACAGTTAGTACTTGTTTCTGTCTTTTCGACTTATTTTGACTAAGAGTAAAATATAGGTTCTCTTATTCTTTAAATTGTTTCAGTCATTTGGCTGCGGCCGTGCTGGAGCACCTTTAGTCGAGCAAATCGATCCTAGCACTTAACCTTTGTTATCCTAGTACATATTCTATCAGATTCTATTGCCGAACCACTAAGTTACGGGGACGAAAACACACCAATATCGGTTGTCAATCGATGTTGGAGGTAGAAACAAACAAACACACACAAACACGCGCACACACACACACACACACACACACACACATATATATATATATATATATATATATATACGGCAGGCTTCTTTCAGCTTACGTCCACCAAATCCACTCACAAGGCCTTGGTCGGCATGAGGCTATAGTAGAAGTCACTTGCCCAAGGTGCCACGCAGTGGGACTGAACCCGGAACCATGTGTTGTTAGGGTATAAATGAAGAAGAAAAAATTAAATTGAAGCAAAAATTAAGTTAAATTAAATGAAGAGAAAGTGAGAGAAAAAAGGAAATGTCTTACCTATTTGAAGATTATGAAAATATTTGCAAAACATTTCATTTAATTTTTCTTTGATTTAATTGGCTTTCTTGATTAATATTCACCTATTTCTACTCTTAGCTGAAAAAGTCGAAAAGACAGAAAGCGGTGCTACCCGTTACAAAATGTATTTCATGATAAAGTTATTCTTTGCATTTTCTACCTTATCTTATTTTCCTTATGTCTGTGTCTGTCTGTCTGTCTCTCTCTCTCTGTATATATATATCTATCTATATAAATAAATATATATATATATATGTGTGTGCGTGTGTGTGTGTGTGTGTGTGTGTGTGTGTATACTGTCGTGTCCAGATGAATCGTATTGTTTTGATACCTTATATTCTAACACACACACAGGTTTGATTCCACTCATTCATTATTTATAATTTTTCTTCTAAAATTTTCTTTGCTTTTGCAACATTGTCAACATCCATTGCCAAGGTTGCAAAAGCAACGAAAATTATAGAATTAATGGCTATTAATTAAATAGAATGAATTCTAGGTTCCGCGTGGTCACAAAGAATATTTAACTTCAGTTCTTTTCTTTTCCTTTCATCTATAATCTTTCACTCTTTCTTAAAAGTTCACAAGCAGAAATAATCTTTTTAATTGTTACTTTTTAATATTTAGTTCTTAATTTTTCACATTTAATTTTCAAATTATTCTCTTAACTTACGTATCTGTTTCTGACGTTTTATTTCTCCTTACTGACAACTGAACTAGAGAATACAGAGAGGAGTATAATGTTCACAGCACAACCTTTTTGAGAGGGTAGGGACGTAAGTTCGCACTTCGATGAAGTACTTGAGATACCCTCGCTGCCTTGATTTGTGTTGTCCTTTTTCTTCTAATTAATATAGACCAGCTAACTCAGAAGCCTAACACGGATCCCTAGCTCCAGCCTCAGATGTGAAATTGGAAAGTAACGGTAATCGAATATAGCACTTTGTCAGCGTATCTATTCGTTTAGATCACCAAGGAATTACAGACATATATACATATATATTAATATTATATCTATGTATATGCATGTGTATACATTTATACCCACGCACATGTATGAAGCTTGCTACCCAAACGCATAGTTTTGGGTTCAGTCCCACTGCGTCGCAACATGGACGAGAATCTCCCGCTATAACCTCCGGCCGACCTGGGACTTTTGAGTGAATTCGATAGCCGGAAACTGAAAGAAATACCTCATCTCACTATATGTGCGGATAAGCGTGTATGTGTGTGTGTTTGTGTTTGTGTGTTTGCGTGTTCTAAATGTTAAGTCAAATGGAAAAAACAACATCCCTTCCTTTCTCAAAGTATTATATATTACTCTCTTTCTTTCACTTTCTCTAGCTTTCTCTCTAAACGATAAGCATTATTTTGCTTTTGTGATGTGATGCCTCAACAAATCACACTCACACACACACATAAAGATTCATAATACATACATACATATATAGTGAGAACCCACACGATAGTAGAAGCTATAGTCGCTAATAAGAAGGAGTATTTTTGAAATGTCCCAGTGAAATCCTCAATAAAATGTGACCATAATCGACGTGACAGAGAAGAATTGACTCAGGGAAGACAATCTGTGTACAGCTGTGGAAATGAGCTGACCAGCGGATGTTAACATAAATCTAAAGATCATAAAAAGAATTCTTGAACTCTTGAGAAATCTACAGTTACACGTCCTATATTATAAGTTAACGTATAGACTTGAACTTGTAATCTGTAATTATTGGAGGACTGGGATATGCAACACACTGTCTAATCCCGAGAAATTAAGCTTCCCAAAACTAGAAGGGAAAAAGCTGATTCGAAATCTACAGATCCAGGTCACCACTGGATCTCTTAAAATCTAAATGTTTTCAGAAATTTATCATTTAAATATATGCATGTGAATACATACACAAAACCAAATATACAAATCTGCACGTGTACTAATTTCAAATACGGCTAATATTATCATACATACATGCAAATGTACTCTGTGATGTTGAAATTCCAATGAAGGAACATTGAATCTAGGTTAGAATCCGGCTCACCCTCTACATATAAAATTTGATAATAACATACATACATACATACATACATACATACATACATACATACATACATACATACATACATGGTGGCTGTCTCCTCGTTATCGAGTATGGCCATTGTAAGTGCAGTCGTATTATACTATTTCAGTTTTGTGCAGAGACCAGCCTGGTGTTTTGTATTTTTCCAGCATTTTCCCGTCATTCTTTGCCCTTCACATCTGCATCTGCGAGGTTTCTTCAATCACTTCTCAAAGTCTGTTTAAGCATTTGGCATGCTTTTTTACATTGCCAACTTTTAATAAAAGTTTTTTTTTTGGAGGAGGAGGAATTCCTCATCTTGAAAATGTTGCCCGAGTAGACCCGAATGAAATCGGTTCATAATATCGAAACAATGCTATTTTAATCCCGAGCAAAGGTGGCTTTCTCTGCTAGTGTATCATATAAGAATAGTATTTCTATGTAATATACGATGTGTCTATGGATGTTTCTATTTGTTCTGCAGTGATTTAATGCAGGTTTTCCCAATGTGGCAATGGTTGCATGTTCTTTATTTTATATTCTACCTTTATGATCATTGTTACTCAATAGTTATTTTAGATTTTAAGCAAAACGTCAAACTTCACCATTGTACATATAAAAATCCATAAATTTAAATTTTGAAAATTTAGTGAAACGCAACTCGTAAGTATTGTCCAATTGTTATTGGATTCTTACGTGATACGGGTGAACAAACCTGATTATTTTGAAATTTAACATAAAATTATTTAAATTACGCCATCTTTATTTCATAAATTGATAAGCAATTATTATTAGAAATTATTGGTTTAGAAACAAATTATATGGTATCATACTTTGGACAAATTATTTTGAATAAATTGCTGACATATCTTACTAATTTTTAGCTCCATAAACTTGGAATGAACTAATATTCAAACATTATATGTGATGTAAAAACACAACAAAAATATAATAAACATGATCTTTCTTCCTGAAAGTTGTACAAAACAATAAGTCGCCGATTATGTAAACTAAGAGGAACATATTCAAATTTAAATTTAATTTGTAACAATAAACTTATTTATAAAAAGGACGTTTTGAAAAAACAGAGAAGAGAGAACTATATCACTGACTCTCTGAAACCAAAAGAATAACTTTCAAATGTGATGAGTGAGATCTTCATCTTGTTCTGCTCAAAGACTGTGATAGTAATAAGCATATTGTAATTAAAGACAAAATATATTCTCTATAGAGAAATTGTCAAATCTATCGAGGAATAAACTGCAGAAAGTAACGACAATGATATAACTGTGGAGAGTGAAGAACTTGAAAGAGTGTCATGAATTCAGAAATAAGTAATTCTCTCAGAACGACAAAACGTCCTGTTAAAATAATGATTCTTTTCTGCAACAATTTATTCAAAAGCAACAAATATACTTCAAAATAAAGACCAAACGCACTGCACGAACTTTTTCCTCAACTTAATAAATAAATTTTGAAGCAATTAAAGAAATAAGAGGTTTCATTTAGTATGCGACGTTTGACTGCTATTTCTAGCAGCTGCATCCACAATAGGTGCAGGGTGCAGTGTGAAGATTACGAGGAGGAATTTAAGGGATAAGAATTGCAATATTAAAAGAAGCGAAACGAAAACGAATCAGTGATATAGAAAAGTGTTCGATATTTATTGATATTGTGTTATAAACACTTCGATCTATTATTTACATTAAATCATTTTTGGAAATCATCAAATTCTGCGCAAGAAAAAAATACAATTTAAAGCGAAAAGGGATTCAATAAGAGTTATTGTTCTTACGCTTTGACACCTCCCACCAAGTTGTAAAGTGTCGAATGACTCCGCCCATTTTGCGTTGTTTATTAACTCATACCCTTCCCCTATTACTAAATCCTCCAATAAGCGCGCTCTCCCTCTTTGTCTGTCACTTTCTCTTCGCTTCCGTCTCCCACCTCCTCATATATTACCCAATGCTTCCCCCTCCCTTGCTTGTAGTCCTAATTCCATCTGTCTGTACCTCTCTAAGGGATTTTCATACTCTTTCTCCCCCTCCTCTACGAAACATATCCTCCCACTTCTCCCTCTTTGTCTCCTTTCTCTCAGAACCTCATTATATATTCATTTTAACCAACCCCGCCTCCCTTGCTATATCGTTCACCTCATCCTCTCCCTCACTTCCTAAACGTATATATCAATTCCCCCCTCTCTCACACACACACTCTTTCTCTTTCTTTCTCTGCCATTTCATACATTAACATACCCCTCCCCTTCCCTAGATTTCCCTATCTCTCTTTCTCTCTTCCTTTCTCTCTCTCTCTCACTCTTTCTTCCTTTCTTTCTCTCTCTACCTCCCCCACCTCCTTATATCTTACCCTCTCCCTCTTCCTCTCCTTTTATTCCTAAGAAACCTTATTTTCTTACAAATAAATTATATTTTCAGATTTACCTTAAAATTTCTCTCTCGCTAATTATTTTACCAGAAGCTAATTATTTAACTAACGATTAATTACTAAATTACTGTGTAGTTCTTAATTGAGGAAATTAAATAGTCGAGGCATTGACGGACAATTTAAGAAGCATTTATTCAAAGAATCGTCCTACACGTGGTTTGACATCATGCTAGAAATAACAGCCCACTACACTCAAAGTTGCTTTGTTTTTCATACGAAATTGAAAGACAATTTAAGAAGCATTTATAAAACTTTTTCCCGGATCTGGTCAGACTTCTTCCTCGAAGGAGAAACCAAGTGAAGAAGCGTCTATAAAACGTATTGGTGGTCTGTTATCTTGCTAGAAATAACAGCCCACCACACTATACTTTATATCGTTTTTATGAATGTCACTTTAAGGAGATTCTAAGGAAATATAGTCCAGTTGGGGATCAAATGTGATGCTAGAAATAACAGCCAAGTATGTTAAAGTTTGGTTTTGTGTTTCATATGAAAATGAAGGACACTTCGAAACTCCTCTCTCTCCTTCCTCATTCTGTATTAATACCTCATCCTTCCCCTCTTCCTTTCCCTAATACATGATAGACTCCCTCTCATATCACACACATCAGTCCCTCTCCTTCTCTACTCCTCTCTCTGTCACTTATTTATGTTATTGTTTAACCCCGCCTCCCGCCTCCCTCGTTTTCTCTCAACTCTTACTCTCCCTTCCTCACAAAGCATATATCTCATACATCATCTCTGTTTCCTTCCCCCTCCCTCACTTTTTGTCTCTCTCCCTCCTTCTTTACCACCTCATATCTCATACTATCCCTCTACCTCTTTTGCGCTCCGCCCCACGTCACACTCTCCCTCTCTTTCTAAACCTATGTATCATTCTCTCTCTCCCTCCACCTCCTTATATAATATTCTCTCATTCTCTTACCTCTTTCTTTCCTTCCCTTTCTCCTCCCTTTCCATCTCCCTCTCTTTCTATATGTCTGTCTTTCTCTCTCTTTGCTCTCTTCGTTTCTCTATTTCAGTCTCACTCTTTCGCCCTCTCGCTTCTTATGTCTCCCTCTGTCTCCGTGTCTCTGGTTGTCTGTCTCTCTCTTTCTCCCTCTCTCCCTTTCCCTCTCTCTATTACATTATATATTAATGCTCCGCCTTTTTACTCTTTGTCTCTCATCTCATACTTCTCCTCTCTTCTTAACATTAATTTCTCTAAACCCTCCTCCTTCCTCCCCCTCTCTCCCTCTTTCTTCTCATCATTTTTACAGAATTACGTCGCCTTCCTCTCTATCTCTCTCTCATTCTTTCTTTCTCTCTTTCTTTTTTCTTTCTTTCCTCTTTTCTTATTCTTTCATTCTTTCTTTCCTACTTTCTTTCGTACATTCTTTCTTTTTTCTTTCTTCATTTCTTTCTTACTTTCTTCCTTTCTTTCTTTCTTCCTTTCTTTCTTTCTTCATTTCTTTCATAATTTCTTTCTTTCCTTCTTTCATTTTCGTTATTTCTTTGTTTTTCATTCAGTTTTTCATTTCCTTCTTCTTACCCTTCATTCTATTTTCTTTACTCGTTCTTAGCTTTCCTTCTTCTTTCCTTCTTTCCTTTTTCTTCCTTTCTTTTTTTGTTGTTGCTTCGTTTCCTTCCCTTTTCTCCTTTTTCTCTCTCTCCCTCTCACCCTGCTCCTATCTTTCTCACTTTCTTTCCTTTTTTTCCTTCTTTCTTTCTTTTTTCTTTATTTCCCTTCATGCTTTCTATCTTTCCCTCTTTCTCCTTCTGTCCTTCTTTCTTTCCTTTCTCCCTTTCTTTCTTACTTTCTCCCTTTCTTTCTTTCTTTCTGTCTTTCCTTTTTACCTTCTTTCTTTCTTTCTTTCTGCCTTTCTTTCCTTCTTTCTTTCCTTACTGCCTTTCTTTCCTTCCTTCTTTCCTTCATTATTTCCTTCTTTCCTTCCTTCCTTTCTTTCTTTCTTCCCTTTCTTTTTTACTTCCTTTATTTCTCTCATTCTTTCCTTCTTTCTTTCTTTCTTTCTTTCTTTCTTCCCTTTCTGTCTTTCTTTCTTCCTTCATTTATCTCATTCCTTCTTTCTTTCATTCTTCCTTTCATTCATTCATTTTCGTTATTTCTTTGCCTTTCTTTCTGTTTTTCATTTCCTTCTGCTTACCCTTCATTCTTTTTTCTTTCATCGCTCTTATCTTTCCTTCTCCTTTGCTTCTTTTCTTCTTCTTTCTTCCTTTTATTGTCCTTGTTTCGTTTCGTTTCCTTTTCTCCTTTTTCTCTCTCTCCCTCTCGCCCTACTCTTATCTTTCTCTCCTTCTTTCCTTCATTTCCCTTCTTTCTTTCTTTCTATCCTTCTCTCCCCCGCTCTCATTTCTTGCATTAATACAGAATCATGATACTTTATTCCTTCCCTGCTCTTTTCTTTCATTCCTTCTTTTTTTCTCTTTTCATTCTTCCTTTCTCTCTCTCTCTCACTCTCTTTCTTTTTTTCCTTCCTTTTACTCTCTCTCTGTCTCACTCTCTTTCTTTCCCTTAATCTCATTGTTTCCCTCCCAAAACCATTTCGACTTTTATAAAAGAATCTCACCTCTATTGTCCTTCATCATTCGTGAAACAGCAACCAAACACCTTGAAATTTATAAAGTTTTTGTTGTATAAAAGCAGGACACTTGACGAAGCGTCTCTCAAATATATTATCCTACAGGTGGTCGGGTAATATGCTAGAAATAACAGTTCAGTACACTATATTCCGCATTGCTTTTCATGAAAGATTGAAAGAGACTTTAAGAAGCATCCGGAGGAATTTTATCCAATTGGTGGTCATACGTGATGCTAGAAATAACAGCCAAGTATATCAAAGTTTTGTGTTGTCACTCATATAAAAAATTAAGGGTACTTAGAAAATCCTCTCTCTTCCACCTCAGCATATATTAATATATCACCCCAAATCTAACCCGAATACCCCTAACCTCTAAGCCACTTGCCTTCACTCCAGCGACCACGCAAACTGTGTGATGATTGCAGGCAGAGCGAAAGGAAAAGTAAAGAATTGGAAATGTGAAAAAGCGAAATAAAAAACGAATCAGTGACGTGCAGTCGCAAACTGTACTAATTCCATTGATCAATGTTCGATATTTATCAATAATGTGTTATAAACACTATTTTATATTATTCTCACTCTTTTTAATAATAGGCATCATTCGCCATCGCTCCGTCCCTTTCTCTCCCTCCACATCCCGCTCGATGCTCTCTGAAGCGGCGTTCCATACAGATGTCCTCACATACGTTTCTCTCCTGAATAGGCAAACCATTGTTCCATCCGTCTCTTTGCCATTGCCGACCGACTTGTGTGTGTGTTTGTGTGTCCATATATTGGGTTGGTGCATAATTATTGTTGCTTTTCTCAACAAATTTTATTCAACAACATCAATAACATGTAACAAAAACATCTTTCAGTGATTATTCCGGAGCATATTCACCATCTACTTCAATAACTGCTTCCCGTTCGCTTGACAGACGGTCAGACCGTCATGTAAAGATGTTTTTGATAAGTATTTTTATTGTTTTTGTTGTATAATATTTGTTGAAAGAAGCCGCAATATTTATGCACCAACCCAATATTTTACCTGACCCTTGAACTGAGCGTGACATGGATTAAAGTGAGGGAAGGTTGCACAATAGCATCTGGCTCACTCTCTCGTCCCTTCCTCTGTGATTTCAGTGGAAGGATGAAGTTAAGAAAACAACAGACAGGTGGCAGTTCACCCTCCACAAAGTTTGCGAGTCCTTTGAGCCTGTCTAGTGGTTCCCTCAGCACACTCCACCGGTTCACATCCTTAGATAGACAAGCCCTAGTCCACCAATGGTTAAAGGCCGTGTGCTACCCTTACCATGGTTTAGCCAGCCTGTGGAAGCCGTGAGCCTGGGTGTGGATAATGTTGCATGCAGATAGCATTGATGAACCACAGGTGAGAGGTGGGAGTCACGGGAGGACCAAAGCGGACGGACTACTCCAAGGAGTTCTACATATGCTTTAACGTTTCAAGCAACGATTTTTCTTCAGAAACAGAAGAAAGTTTAATAGAAATGAAGACAGAGGAATAGAATCGCCAACGATTCACATGTGGTTACATTTTGAAGAAATATACTATATATATATATATATATATAATGAAGGGTGAAATTAATTAATTTGAAAAATTATCAATTACACCAAGTAGTCTTCGGCAGTAAAAGCCTCATTCGAGGAAATTTAAGTATATAAGCAATAAGGGGTTAGCAACGAGTTGCTTACACATACCGAATTTAGAAATAGCAGTCAAAGGGTTATAGCTATTTCTTCTATAAAAAAGGGGATCTCAGTAAAAACAGCATTTAGGCACAAACACAGAGAATGAATTGACTGCAATCTATCATACATTTTTTTAGATCCACGACGTACGTTTCGAAATCAAGTTTAGGAAAGCATACGATATTAATATTAAATATTAAATAATAAATAATTCTATCTTACCGAAACTTCTTTCTCTTCAGCGTAGAATACTATAATCATAAATGATTATATAGAATTTTGAGATCAGAAGGACTCCACTCAGTATCAGAGCGAGCTAGACGCAACTGTATCAGAATTAATTTGTGAATGAAACGATTGTGCCAACAGCCCCTCCCCACCGCGTGTAGAAACAAGATGCTATGTCATCTATGAGATAAAATAGTATCGTATATATGAATGTGTAATTAATTTGGATTATCAATTACACCAAGTAGTCTTGGCATGTAAAAGCCTCATTCGAAAATTTAAGTAATGACGCAATAAGGGTTTGCAACGAGTTGCCTACCACATACCGAATTTAGAAATAGCAGTCAAGGGTAGCTAAAGGGTTTTTATCTCAGTAGATGACATAGCACTGGCTACACTGGGAAGGGGCTGTTGGCACAAGTTACAAATTGATTCTGTGATACCAGTTGCGGGTTCTAGCTCGTGATAAGATGCCTTCTATTCAAAAGTCAATATTATAATCATTATGTATAGTATTCTACGCTGAAGAGAAAAGAGTTTCGGTAGATAGAATTAGTATTATTTAATATTTAATATTTATTCGTAGCTTAAAACTTGATTTCGAAACGTACGTCCGGGACATGTATGATAGATTGCAGTCAATTCACTAGTCCAAATGTGTTTTACTAGATCTCCTAGTAGAAGATAGCTATAACCTTGACTGCATTTCTAAATTCGGTATGTGGTAAGGCAACTTGAAACCCTTATTCTTAGTATTACTTAATATATATATATTATATATATCTATATATATACGAGGGGCGTGCAATAAGTAATGCCCCTGACCCACTTCCCATAGCAGTAGAGCAACGACACTTGGCACAGTTATTAGTCTTTTCCTACATAGGAACTACCCAGAGTTATGCATTTCTCACATCGTTTGATACAGCTCTGTAGACCATTTTTGTAGAAGACCCCAGCTTTGTCCTCTAACCACGACGTGACTTCAGAAATCAAGGCTGCATCATCTGGGAAACGCTTTCCTTTCAAAATCAACTTCATGGCTGGGAAGAGGTGAAAATGAGAGGGTGCAAGGGGAGGAGTTCATAGCTGCACGCCTGTGCTTCTGATCTGGCGACACGCGAGTTGTGGACCGGAGCGTTGTCCTGCAGGAGGAGGATGCCTTTGCTGATCTTGCACCGCTTCTCGATTTTGATAGCTTCTCTTAATTTCCTCAAAAGGGAAGCATAATAGGCTCCTGTAATTGTGGTACCCTTTGCCAGGAAATCTGTCATCACTACTCCGTCCTGGTCCCAGAAGACTGTGAGCATAACCTTGTCAGCGGAGGGCTGCACCCTTGCCTTCTTTGGAGGAGGTGAGTCACGGTGCTTTCACTGCATTGACTGGGCTTTGGTCTATGGATCATAGTGATAGACCCAGGTTTTATCCTGTGTGATCAGTCTTTTGAAAAATTTTGACTCATCTACTTGGCACATCTCCAAATTCATCCTCGAGCACTCAACGCGTTCTTGCTTCTGGAAAGGTGTGAGCAACCTTGAAA
>NC_043023.1:18260836-18297341 GCF_006345805.1 Octopus sinensis
ATTGCGATAAAATAAAAATAATTATAATCGCTGGTATTACTAACACAAGCCATATATTTTTCATATATCAGTACATTAAGGCGAAATATGTGCTAGGAATACAGAGGCTTGATAAATTAAGTGAAATGAAGATATATATATATATAGGGAGAGAGATAGTTAGGAAAGTAGGTAGGTACATAGACAGATAGACAAATAGACAGATAGACATTGATAGACAGATTGATAGATAGATAGATAGATATATATAGATAGATGGATAGATGTATAGATATATATATATATATATATATATATTATATATATTTAGATAGATAGATAGATAGATAGATAGATAGATAGATAGATAGATAGAGAAGAATAAAGACAAGTAGTGTGTATGTTCATGCATTTCTTGTGATCCTGTATAAATAGCAGGCAATAAGAAAAGAAAATCCAAAAAGAAGAAAAACAAACACAAAAAAAGACAACACTGCGAGGACGTGGTACCGGTGTCTGAGGTGTGTTGTTGGGCTGCTGATGGGTGGTTGGTGCCCGTTGGGGTGTTGATTCTGTGGGTGTTGTCACCGATGCAAAATGTGTTGTACACGTTGTCCTCGACAGCTTTGGTGTTGGGCGGATGTGGGCCCTGTTGCGTCTCAGCTGCCTACCAGATTCCGTTTCTATTATATACGGTCTTGGGTTTTCAGCTCTACTGACAACCTGTGCTGGGATCCATGTTTTAGTTATGGCATCTTGAGAATGCACATGTTGTCCTCCAAGTATCTCAGGTAAGTATTGTGCATGTTTGTTGTAATATTTCTGTGATTGTTCTTGAGTGGCAGCTAGCTTTGCTCTTGTCTCATCCTGGTCAATAGGAGGTTAGATTAGATCTTGGTCGGCAGAGTAGTTTTGTACTTCCTGCCATTCAGCAATTCTGCTGGGGATTTCATGTCAGCTCTGAGTGGTGTCGCTCGTAGGGACAGAAATGCCAGGTGTGAGTATTCCTTAGTCTCTCCGTATTTGACTAGTGTTCTCTTCACTGTCTGCACCTGTCTTGCTATAAACCCATGACCTTTGGGGTAGTGTGGAAATGAGGTTGTAATATTGAACCCATACTCATCGGCTAGCTTTTTGAATTCTTGCGATGTGAACTGGGTTCCATTGTCACATATGATCTGCACTGGTATTCCTTGCTCTGCTAGAATTCCTCGAGCCACTGTAGTGATTGTTTTGGCTCTCAGGTCTTTCACTTTTCTCGGAAATGGAAATTTGGAGTGGTAGTATTCTTGGCTTCCCGTGAACAGATCTACTCCAATAGTGGCCATGGCCTTCTTGGGATGTCACTAGATATCATTTCCTCCTTTTGTTGGGATTTTCTGTACTTTTGACAGATATGGCATGTAGAAACTGTCTTTTCTATGTCTTTGTACATGCCTACCCAATATACTGCTGACTTGGCTCGGAGCTTGCATTTCTCCCTTCCTAGATGCCCTTGCGGGTGAGGGCGCGTGGCTTAGTGGTTAGGGCATTCGGCTCATGATCGTAAGGTTGTGAGTTCGATTCCCGGCGACGCGTTGTGTCCTTGAGCAAGACACTTTATTTCACGTTGCTCCAGTCCACTCAGCTGGCAAAAATGAGTTGTACTTGTATTTCAAAGGGTCAGCCTTGTCACTCTCTGTGTCACGCTGATTATCCCCGAGAACTACGTTAAGGATACACGTGTCTGTGGAATGCTCAGCCATTTGCACGTTAATTTCACGAGCAAGCTGTTCCGTTGATCGTATCAGCTGGGACCCTCGTCGTCGTAACCGGCGGAGTAGTAGAGAGAAGATGCCCTTGGTGGATCTTGTCAAGAATCTCTTTTTGCATTAACTTGGGTATGATTATTCGGGATCCAGCCATCAGGATTCCATTCTCCACTGATATATCTTCATGGATGGCCCAATATTCACGAATGAGGGGCTGCACCTGGCGTCTCTTTTCTGGCCACCCCTGAATCACCATCTGAGTAAGGAGCTGGTGTTCCTCATCTTTGCTGGTCCTCTCTTTGATTTCTGCTAGCTTTGTAGTTGTTACATTTACAATGTGGTGGACCTTTATGCTTAGTCCTTCCATCTCCTGTTTATCATGTGAGGATAGTCTGGAAAGAGCATCCGCCAATATCAGGACTTTTCCTGGCTTTACCTGATATCGTAGTCGTATGTTTGAAGCCTTAACAGTAATCTTTGCAGTCTGGCTGGTGCTTTCGTGAGGTTTTTTCTATGTATTTGTTTTAGCGGGCGATCGTCTGATTCAATATTTAAACGTCTGCCATACAGGTATGTATGGAACTTTCCACATCCATATACTACTGCCAGTAGTTCCTTTCAATATTTGCGTACCTTGTCTCTGTGGGTGAGAAAGCTTTCGAGGCATATGCAATGGGTTTACCTTCCTGTACCAGTGCTGCCCAACTCCTAACATAGAAGCGTCGACTTGGAGTATTACTGGTTTGCGTCTGTCATAGTATTGCAGAGTCGTCTCCTTACTGATGAGCTTTTTGATTGCTTTGAAATCCTGTGTGTGTGAAGCACACCAATCAAACTCTACGTCATCTTTGTTTAGTTCTCGGAGATTTGCAGTGTGATCGGCCAGCTTGGGTATGAAGGCTCCCATCTAGTAGATGAATCCCAGGAAGCTCCTGAGTTCCTTTTTGTCTTTGGGTTCTTTGATGTCTCTGATGGCTTCCACTTTAGCTGGGTCTGGTTTAACTCCCTCTGCAGAGTATATACTTCCAAAGAATTTGCACCCCTTTGCTTTTATCACACACTTGCCTGCATTGAGTTTGATACCTGCTTGTCGGGTTTTTCTAGATAGTTTCATGTAAATGGAAGTCACGTGTGGTCTCATCCTTGCCATGCACTTGGATGTCATCTGCTATCCCAATTGCTCCCTTGCAGCCTTGGTAGGTCTCATCTATTTGGCGCAGGAAAACATCTTGGCTCACCTTCAATCCAAATGGGAGTCTGTTGAATCGATATCTGCCAAATGTTGTGTTGAAGGTAGTGAGCATGGATGACTCTTTGTCTATCTTTACATTCCAGTACCCATTACTGGCATCCAGTTAGCTGAATAATTTGGATCCAGCCAATGAGGGTGTGATTTCTTCAAGGGTTGGAATTGGATGGTACTTGGGTCGAGGCATATCCGTAGGGTACCATTGGGGTTTTCCTTGATTACAATTGAATTCACCCTGTCTGTTGGTCGTGTCACTTTGGTGATTACTTCTTTTTCTTCCATTCTGTCGAACTCTGCCTTCAGCTTCTCTTTTGGTTCTAGAGCGACGCGGCGAGGTGGGTGAACAATTGGTTTGATATTAGGGTCGACTGTTATATGGTATCGACATTTCGCAAAGCACCCGACTGTATCATCAAAGCATTCAGGGTACATGCTTATCAGTTCCTCTTTGTTTGTGATTGGCGGTCGGTCTTTGATAGGAATATCTTTGTCAATCCTGCTTGGAGCTGCCTTCATTTCACCATTGATTGACACAATATTTAGCTTTTTGCAGGTATTGAGTCCAAAAATTGCTGGTCCCTCTGTTCTTGTGACATAAAAAGAACACTTGATTGTTTTTCCTTTGTGTGTCCCTGTGATTGTTGTTTTACCCAGTTGTGGAATCCTGGTACCTCCGTACGCAGTGAGGATTACATCACTTGGTGTGAGAATTCCTTCTTTGACTTTATCATCTTGTGTTCTGGGAACATCTTTTTGTAGAGGTTGACAGGCAAGGTATCACTCTGGGCTCCAGTGTCAATCTTTAGCCTTAAGTCAATGTTTATTCGTTTCTTGCCAGTCTTCTTTTGTATTCGTATCGTTGTGTATGCCTTATTTTTTTTCTGGTCGTCATTCCAATCTCATGCACATTTATTTTGCCGATTGCCAAGAATTCCTCTTCTGATGTGTTTTGTTCTTGTTGTTGGGCATGTATAGCTCTTTGTTTTCTATTTCCGCTCCCCTTTGAATATTGGGGCTTGTTTTTCAGGGATTTTGTTATCCTACACATTTTTTCCCAGTGGTTGCGTTTTCCACTGTGCTTTGCAGTGTGCACCGAATGCAGGACATTTCTTCCGGTTATTGAACTCATGCTCCATACCACAGTACTGGCATGTTCTTTGTTTGCGGGTATGTTTCGTCCTATGCCTAGATACAATATCTACACTGCTGCCTAGTGCGCTTGTTTGTAAAGTAAGTGAGGCCATTTGTTTGGTAGTGGCTTCGAATGTTCTTGCAGTGTCTACTGTTTCTATCAACTTGAGAGCGTCCTTACCTTTGAGGGATTTCTGAACTTCTTTATGAGCACACCCTCATATTAATTGATCAACAATTCTTTCATCCTTATCTTTGAATTTGCATTTTTCGGCAACATTCTTTAGTCTGGACAGGAAATTGTCAATCGTTTCTTGTGGATCTTGTTTCAGGCCCGGGAATTCGTATCTGTGAATTCTATGATTTGATCTGGGCTCTAGGTGCCTTTCAAATTTCTCTAAAAGTGTGTCTGAGTTACTGCAAACCCATTCTGACATGTCCCAGCTATTGAATAGGTCTAAGCCCTCTCTCTCGTCCATAAACGGATGTAGCTTACCTTTTCATCGGCGGTTGTACATATCAGGAAACTTTTGAAAGCCAGTTGAGTTTTCTGTTTGAATTTCTTAAACGCTTCCACGATATCATCGGAGTCCCTGTTCATGGTTGGATGTAAATTCATCTGTACTGTGACGAGTGTCGACATCTTGGAACCTCGTGTATGTGTGTCCGAAGACGAAGCGATGTTTTGTTTGTTAAATTTCTGGTTCATTGTGTTTCTGTTTTGTTGTAAAGGCACAGTTTCCGATTAATTATTTACCGATGCCAGCATGTTATGTGTCGTTTCGTTCTAATGGGTGATAGACAACTCAAATGAGGGCATTGTTATCGTTTTACGTGTTTATTTGTTTTACATGTTACACGAACTGTCCGACATTCAGCGTAGTAATATTTATATACTTTAGACACAGTTCGTACTGTTTACTAATAAAATAGTGCCAAAGTGGGGATGTATTCTACATACGTATGCCTACGTATACAAATATATATGAATGTGTAACAACAATCAATAAGTCTAAATTTATTCGTGCATGGAAACAAATACAACAGTTGTTGATAACAGCTTCCCCGCATTATATTTTACATCACTCCATCTATATCTACGTTCTTGAGATAACTTAGTGGAGGGAGGAAGTGAGAGAGTGTGTGACTGTATATCTGAAAGGAAGCATTTTGAACAGGAGACAAAGAGAAAAGGAAAAGAATATATATTTCTATGTAGGTGGCTAGAACAGATGCTTACTTTGGTTGGGCCAGCTCACCAGGGGATGTGAAAGAAAAATATTTCCAAAGTGAAAGATCTCGAATCTTCCTTGTCCACATGTTTCCAAGTGTTTACTTAGTAGAATTTTTTGTAGCTCTCCCTGTTGGATATGTTGTCTGTGAATTCTGGCTCGTTTGCATAAAGAATCACCAGTTTCACCTATATAGTTCTCATTGCACGTGGGTCAGTTTATGCAATATATTAAATTCTACGTCTTGCATTTCATGTTTGCATTTTCTTTAAATGTGTGTCCATTCTTAAATTTGATTTGGTTGTTTCTCTCTATATATTTGTAGATGGCGTTACTGCAGATCCCACATCTACCATCTCCACATTCTTTCACGAAGAATTCGGTTTCATTCTCTGATGAGAATTTTGCTCTTGTCAGTTGGTTTTTCAGCTTTTTCTCTTGGCGTTTACTGTTTCTTATGCAGTATTTGTTTAATAAGTTTCTTATTTCCTTCCCTTCTATAAATGCCCAAGGAATGACACCTTCTTCAGAAAAAATATGGAACAACACTTCATAGCAAAATTCTCCCCGAAATTCAATGGCTGAAAATATGCAAATCACATCAACTTCCTTATAAACCCATATGAATCCCTAAGATATATGCATAAGTGTGTGTGTGTATGTATATACATAAATAGAAACATTCTTGCATCCGGATTTCCAACCCATACCAACTTGGGAACCAAGCATTGGACAATGATGATAATGATGATAATAAGTACAGACAATTTTTTGAAAAATAACTTTCATTATTCATAATCAAAACAGACCCCACCTTACAGTAACCACGATTAAGTACTTTCCTCTTTGAAAGCAACCTCATCTCTGTGTGCAAAAGCAGATGTATGTGTTGTGAATCCATATCGATATAAAACTGCTCGAATAAACGCCATTTTTTCTGGTCTTGTTTTTATATAATTTACAATCTCAACAGCGTGATTCAAAATTTCGCTTAATTTATCTCCTAATGCTTTTGCCATCAATGCTTCTCTATGAAGAAAGCAGTGAGTAATGATGACATTTTTATTTTTAATTTTAAAAAGGATGTCAGGCCCTTAACGCAGCCTACCATTGATGGAACTCCATCTGTACAAACCCGACACATGGCTTCCATGGTATTTGCCATTTGCACAGGTAACTATTCGAAATGTTGTAAACATCTTCGTCCTTTGTAGTCGCATCTAATACTCTACAGAAAAGAAATTGATTTACAATTTGATCTTCATCAATAAAAGGAATAAATGCTAAGAGGTGAGCTTTGTGGCGTTGTCTGTTGACTAATCAATTTGTAATGCAAAATCTGTGGAGGCACATGGCCTAGTGGTTAGAGCAGCGGACTCGCGGTCGAGGGATCGCGGGTTCGAATCTCAGACTGGGTGATGCGAGTGTTTATGAGCGAAAACACCTAAGCTCCACGCGGCTCCGACAGAAGGTAATGATGGACTTCTGCTGACTCTTCCGCGACAACTTTCTCTCATTCTTTACTCCTGCATCTTGCAGCTCACCTGTGACGGACCGGCGTCTCATCCAGGTGGGGAACCTATACGCCAAGAAACCGGGAAACCGGCCCTTATGGCTCAAGAAGGAACAAACAACAAATGCAAAATCTGAATACTGAAGATTATTACTACAAACGTTTTTTGTTTTCTCGATATTAGATGACATTTCTAGAATACGTCTGAGAACAGCATCGTTAGAGACAAGGTTCCTATTTACTTCTTTTGCTGCATAATTTCCCAGCATTGTCTTCACAATCTTCTTATACGCAGGCAGAATGAGTGACTCGCCTAAAGTATGAGCTTTCATATTTTGTGCTATCGGTTCTGAAACCTCGTAGGAGACGATTTGAGATTTTTTCAGAAATCATCATCGTACTTTCGAAAGAGTTTCATGCGATCGTCTGCTGTTCTACCTATCTTTTGAAATAACTTATAGATTTACCTTATAAATAAGAGTGCTTGGTTTTTAAATACTTACCCAGTTTACTAGGAACCAATGATTCATTTCACATTTACATTCACACATGTAATCAAGGAGATCCATGTTGAAATGACCAAGGACGATGGTGAGATGTTTCCTTCGCAAAGATAAAAGAAGTATCTGTCTACTTCCGAAACTAAACCTACCTGCCTATTTTACATCCCTCTGTGGTCAGTATAGTATAAATCATCCCTCAAGAGTCCATAGATACGCGAATAAAATTACTAATAGAGAAACGAAAATAAAACTTTGGAAACAGCAACGCCATCGTAGGTTACATGGAAACGATGAAAGTCATTTTTTCGACTAAATCCCTTCAAGGCGTTGCCCCAGCACGGCCGCGGTCAAATGATTGAAACAAGTAAAAGAACAAAAGAATGATACATATATATATATATATATATATATATATATATATATGTATGTGTGTGCGTGTGTGTATGTGTGTGTCTGTGCGTGTGTACGTGTATCTTTCTGTAGAAGAGCGTAGGCTCGAAACATAAAAGACTTTTCTATTCCTGAGCGCTATACTAATACATCAGTTTGTTTGTACACCACCTGCCTTCGTCTTTTGTTTATTTTCGTAAACGTTCCCTTTATATATATATATAATATATATATATATATATATATATATATATATATATATATATATATATATATAATTTTATTCCTTTTAATGGAGCACCACCTTTTGTCGAAGAAATCGACCTCAGGCTTATTCTTTATAACTTAGTCTGTCGGTCTATTTTGCCGAACCGCTAAATTATGGGGACGTAAACATACCAACATCGTTTGTCTAGTGATGGTGGGAGCACAAACGCAGACACAACCACACAGACACACACACATATATATATATATATATACACGACGGGCGTCTCTCAGTTTCCGCCTACAGAATCTACCCACAAGGCTTTGGTGGACTCGAGAGTATAGTAGAAGATACTGGTGTAAGGTGCCACGCAGTGGGACTGAATCCGGGACCCTTTGGTTGGGAGGCAAGTTTCTTTATGACACAGCCACTCATGCGTGCATATCTATCTATCTATCTATCTATCTATCTATCTATCTATCTATCTATCTATCTATATATATATATATTATATATATATATATATATATATTCGTATTGAGATAAAAAAAACAAGGCTGTGTATAGATTAATATATATATATATATATATATATTTATATATATAGGCGCAGGTAACAGGTTCAGTCCCACTGTATTGCACCTTGGGCATGTTGGATCGGCCAAATCCTTCTGAGAGGATCTCATAGACGGAAACTGAAAGAGCCCTGTCATATATTGGTGTGTTTACGTCCCCGTAACTTGGCGGTTCGGCAAAAGGACCCGATAGAATAAGTACTAGACTTACAAAGAATAAGTCCTGGGGTCTATTTCTTTGACTTAAGCCGGTGCTCCAACCTGGCCGCTGTCAAATGGCTGAAACAAGTAAAAGAATAAAAGAATATATATGTGCAGGAGTGGCTGTGTGGTAAGTAGCTTGCTAAACAACCACATGGTTGCGGGTTCAGTCCCACTGCGTGGCATCTTGGGCAAGTGTCTTCTGCTATAGCCCCGGGCCGACCAATGCCTTGTGAGTGGATTTGGTAGACGGAAACTGAAAGAAGCCTGTCGTATATATATATGTATGTGAGTGTGTTTGTGTGTCTGTGTTTGTCCCCCTAGCATTGCTTGACAACCGATGCTGGTGTGTTTACGTCCCCGTCACCTAGCGGTTCGGCAAAACAGACCGATAGAATAAGTACTAGGCTTACAAAGAATAAGTCCCGGGGTCGATTTGTTCGCCTAAAGGCGGTGCTCCAGCCTGGCCGCTGTCAAATGGCTGAAACAAGTAAAAGAATAAAAGAATATATATGTATAATGTTGTAAAGTGACACACGAGTTGATGTGTTCAAGGAAAATAAGACAACGAAGAAAATTCTAAAACATGTTATCATGAAATTCATTTTGTAACAGTTAGTACTTGTTTCTGTCTTTTCGACGTATTTTGACTAAGAGTAAAATATAGGTTCTCTTATTCTTTAAATTGTTTCAGTCATTTGGCTGCGGCCGTGCTGGAGCACCGCCTTTAGTCGAGCAAATCGATCCCAGCACTTAACCATTAATAGCCTAGTACTTATTCTATCAGTTTCTTTTGCCAAACCACTAGGTTATGGGGACGTAAACACACCAGTATCGGATGTCAATCGATATTGGAGGTACAAAACCACAAAGACACACACATATATACACATACGCACGCGCACGGCGCATACACACACGCAAGCACACACACACATACACACACCACACACACACACACACACACACAATATATATATATATATATATATATATACGACAGGCCTCTTTCAGTTTCTGTCCACTAAATCCACTCACAAGGACTTGGTCGGCACGAGGCTATAGTAGAAGACACTTGCCCAAGGTGCCACGCAGTGGGACTGAACGCGGAACCATGGGTATAAATTAAGAAGATAAAAATTAAATCGAAGCAAAATAAAATTTAATGAAGAGTAAGTGAGAGAACAATGGAAATGTCTTACCTATTTGAAGATTATGAAAATATTTGCAAAAAACATTTCATTTAATTTTTCTTTGATTTAATTGGCTTTCTTGATTAATATTCACCTATTTTTACTCTTAGCTGAAAAAATCGAAAAGACAGAAAGGGGTGCTACCCGTTACAAAATGTATTTCATGATAAAGTTATTCTTTGCATTTTCTACCTTATCTTATTTTCCTTATGTCTGTCCCCTCTCTCTCTCTCTCTATCTATATATATATATATATATATATATGTGTGTGTGTGTGTGTATGTGTGTGTATACTGTCGTGTCCAGATGAATCGTATTGTTTTGATACCTTATATTCTAACACACACACAGGTTTGATTTCCACTCATTCATTATTTATAATTTTTCTTCTAAAATTTTCTTTGCTTTTGCAACATTGTCAACATCCATTGCCAAGGTTGCAAAAGCAACGAAAATTATAGAATTCATGGCTATTAATTAAATAGAATGAATACTAGGTTCCGCGTGGTGACAGAGAATATTTAACTTCAGTTCTTTTCTTTTCCTTTCATCTATCAATCTTTGACTCTTTCTTAAAAGTTCACAAGCAGAAATAATCTTTTTAATCGTTACTTTTTAATTTTTAGCTCTTAATTTTTCACAGTTAATTTTCAAAGTATTCTCTTAACTTACGCATCTGTTTCTAACATTTTATTTCTCCTTACTGACCACTGAACTAAAGTTAGATATTCTTTCTCACCATGCTGACCCTAGAATCCATCTAATTAATTACCCCCCTTCTCCACTTTACCAAAACTGGCCCCTCAACCCGGACCAAGAATAATTCACGTCTCTTTCCTCTTATCTTTATCCTTATTTTTATTTTTCATTTCTCATTTTTGTTTTTACTTTCACTCTCATTCTTTTCAACACGTATCCTCTTCCTTTCTTTTCTTTCTATTCTCTCTTCACTCACAACCCTCTTCTCTCTGATCTCTCGCTCTTTCTTTCACACTATACCTTCACGCGGTCCATTTTCCTACAAGCTAACCACTAAGTCTATTCCTTCAATCTGAACGCAACATTCAAAATACAGTCGGGATTTATCTGGCATTATACTTAAGGACCTATACCTTCACGGAAGTACGGACTAATCTCCATACACTCCAGAACAAGATGAGCTCTGAACTTTATTCTCCTGTCTTTATTCTTCTGTCTACAGCTTTATTCTTTTATACACCGTGAATTCCCTGTCTGGAACTTTCCAAAATATGCACCTTGTCTCCAATGACAGAATTCCGAGATACTGACACGTCATGTGGGATATCCCTAAAACAGCTGTAAAGCATTAATTACTTCTACTTCACCTTATTCTAATTAAAAATTCTAAATGAACTGAGATGCTCGTCCTGCCTCGGTTTTGTTGTCCATTTGACTTTAATATATAACAGCTAACTTGGAAGCTTACTACGGATCCGTAGCTCCAACCTCAGCAGTGAACTTGGAACCTGACGGATGACCAATTATAGCACTTATACAGCGTAGCTATTCGTTTACGAACTATACACTATATGCTCTCTCTCTCTCTCTCTCTCTCTCTCTCCATATATATATATATATATATATATATAATATATATATGCACACACACACACACACACACACACACACACACACACATATATATATATGCATGCGTATACATGTATTTTTTAAGAAGTGCTGTCGAATTTCATATTTATCCTTCGTAACAACTACGTAAATAATCTTCCCCAATCTATTAACCCAAAATTGTAATGTTATGAGTGGGATTTTTTGTTATTCATTTTATTCTTCCTTTTAGATTCACGCCTTAACTCCCACCGCAACTCTTCTTGCTCAATAAAAGATTTACTTTCAAATTTTAATATATTTGAGACATAACTTTCTTTTATGCAATTGCGACTGTCTTTCGTATTTTATCAATACATCGACCAACCCACATACACATACATACGTATGTATGAATTTCTGTATGTATGTATGTATGTATGTATGTATGTATGTATGTATGTATGTATGTATGTATGTGTGTACGTGTGAGAGTTTGTATGTATATCTGTGTGTATGTTTAAGTGTTCGTGTGTACTTGCCATGACGCAGTTTGTGTATACATAACATACACGCATCAAACCTTTATTGTATTAGAGAACAAACGAAATAGTAACATCTTTCAAACTCTTTCTTTACATCTTGCTTACACACAATTAACCTCCTGCTTTACACAAACATATGTATACATGTATATATGTGGGTGTATGTATTTAAGTACCTATCTACCTATCTATCTATCTATCTCTATCTATCTATCTATCTATCTGTCTGTCTATCAATATATCTATCTATCTATCTATCTATCTATCTATCTATCTACCTACCTATGTATGTATGAATGTATAAATATATACATATATACATATGTAGTTATGTATATACGTATATAAATATATGTATGTATGTATATATATATATATATATATATATATATATAATCGATATCTGTGTATCTATCTATCTAACTACCTATGTATGTATATATGTATAAATATATACATATATTCATATGTATTTATGTATATACGTATATATATATATATATATATATATATAATATATATATATAATATATATATATATATATTATATATATATATACATACATGTATACATACATATATACATACACACTCCTATATTGCCAAAATACCATCTGGATTTATCTTGAATTATACTTAAGTGCCTATATCCTCACGGAAGTACGAACCAACCTCCATACCGCAAGAAGATGAGTTGTGAACGTTACACTACTATCTGTATTCTTCTACCTACTGTTTTACTCTTTATTCTTATCTCTGGTATTTTATTTCTTATAAACCGTGAATTCCCAGTGTAGAACATTCATATGTACTCACCTTGACTTTGATGTACGGTCACGCTAGCCAATCACTTGGGATATCCCAGAAACAGCTGTACGGCATCCAATAGTTAAATACTTAACTATTTAATTGCTTAATTACTTCACATTCACCTTGCTCTAATTAAATATTTTAAATGACCTGACATACTCGTCCAGTTTTGGTTTTTGTTGTCATTTTTCCTCTAATATATACCTGCTGAATCGGAAGCCTAATACGGGTCCCTAGATCCAGCCTCAGCTATGAACGTGGTATCTAACGGATGACAAATTATAGCAATTAATCAGCGTACCTGTTCGTTTAGATCATCAGTGAACTAAACACCCTTAGTGAATATTCTGTATAAATATTCTGTATACACACGGATATATATATATATATATATAATAAAATATTAGGGAATAAATCCAAACTTACAGGGAAAAATCAGATTTAGGATTGAATCCAATTTTATAGTAAAATATTTTATTATATTAAATTAGAGATAAAACCACTATTAGGCAAATCATACAATGAAAAACTTAAGCCAATACATAAGATTATTTAACTTATATTTTTTAAATATAAAATTTTGTTATATATTTAAATGATATAAATTAAATAATCTTATGTATTGGCTTAAGTTTTTCATTGTATGATTTGCCTAATAGTGGTTTTGTCTCTAATTTAATATAATATATATATATATATGAAGTGTCATTCAATATGACTGAAGGTGTTACAATACCTATGCCGCTAGAAATAAGAGCTATGGCTCTGTTGCTGCTGTCAACGCACATATGATTTTATACATACATTCCAGCAGCGACTGTAGATGAAAGCGAGTGACAACTACTGACATCTATATACCGTACGGTTTCATCTCTACACCGGTATATATGTATATATGTAGATCGGTATACATGTGCATGATAGCAGCAACAGAGCCATTTAGCTCTTATATATAGCACCTTCAGTCAGTTAGCTCTTATTTCTAACACTTTCAGTCATATCTAATGACGTTTATTGTTTTCCTTTTAGGTGAAACTCTGCTAACTAGCTGCCTCATTTAATTACACAACTTATACTCTCACACACACATAAATACATTTGTACACCTGTATATATGCAACTATCAGTCTATGTCCAATATTTCTGGGTCGTGTGTGTAGAGTCCTGAGTTATCTCCTCCACACGTTCCAATCAGAAGGAACTGGCATTACACTTTCCGACTGGATTCCCTCGATTGGCAAAATAATATTCTCCAAACAACTCGTTGTTTGTCTACCCCTATAGAGCCTGTCGATTGGTTCGGGTTGAGGAATCCGTTTTGCACCTCATTTCTTAAACATCCTAATCCCATGACAATCGTACCGGAAGTATATACACCTTGTGGGGAAAACTAATGATTCGACTTGGGGGAATTTCCATGTATTCGAGCTACGTTCAGTGTCTCGCAAGTATATATATATATATATATATATATATCTGTGTATGTGTGTATATGTGCTTATTTCTCTGCAGATGAAACATGTAGTATAAATACATACATACATACCTATTTACCTGCATGCATACATATTATACATTATATATATATATATATAGATATAATATATATATATATATAATATATATATATATATATATATATATATAATATATATAATATATATATATATATAGTTCAAATTTACATGACACAAAAGTCGAAAGAAGGTGAGGGAAGAACAATCAAATGTTTTAATTTGGGAAGAATGGAAAAACCTATGACGTGTCGAGCCTACGCTCTTCGATAGAAAATGTTGAGATGAATAAATGGAGAGAGAACGAAAAGAAAAGGACGGGGATAAAATATGGGTTGGGATCAATGGTTCGACGTAATGTATGCATATATATATATATATATATAAGTTTAACAATTAAGGATAATCTCTTAATAAGGGATCTTAAGAAGAAAATTATGGGTAGTTAGCGTGAAAACCTCATAAAAGAAAAGAATTCGAAAACAATTTTTTTCTTTGACAAATTAATTATATCTATATTGTATAGAGGGCATTATTAAACATAAATGCTCACACTAAGAGGGACAAAGTCATTACTACCAAAATTATACTAATCATACCTAAATGCAGTTTTCAAAGCAAGACATTTAAAAAATGAATTTAGTTCTGTATCACCGTGATTTCACATTCAACTTACGTCTTATGATCATCAGCAGAACTGATTCTGAACACATCATAAATAAACAACCAACCTTACGTAGCGAAGACGAACAGACAACTGCCTACTCCGGCCAAGCACATGGAATGTTATAAATCATATATCCGGTAAATGGCGGGCTTTTTACGAACTGCATGTCGGGTAATGAAAAGTATTTCGGAATAAGTTAACAATTAAGGATAATCTCTTAATAAGGGATCTTAACAAGAAATTATCGGGTAGTTAGCGTGAAAACCTCATAAAAGAAAAGAATTCGAAAATAATTTTTTTTCTTTTGAACAAATTAATTATATCTATATTGTATAGAGGGCATTATTACACATAAATGCCTCACACTAAGATTAATATAATTTTGGTAGTAATGACTTTGTCCCTCTAGTGTGAGGCATTTATGTGTAATAATGCCCTCTATACAATATAGATATAATTAATTTGTTCAAAAGAAAAAAATTATTTTCGAATTCTTTTCTTTTATGAGGTTTTCACGCTAACTACCCGATAATTTCTTGTTAAGATCCCTTATTAAGAGATTATCCTTAATTGTTAAACTTATTCCGAAATACTTTTCATTACCCGACATGCAGTTCGTAAAAAGCCCGCCATTTACCGGATATATGATTTATAAACATTCCATGTGCTTGGCGGAGTAGGCAGTTGTCTGTTCGTCTTCGCTACGTAAGGTTGGTTGTTTATTATGATGTGTTCAGAATCAGTTCTACTGATGATCATAAGACGTAAGTTGAATGTGAAATCACGGTGATACAGAACTAAATCATTTTTTAAATGTCTTGCTTTGAAAAACTGCATTTAGGTATGATTAGTATAATTTTGGTAGTAATGACTTTGTCCCTCTTAGTGTGAGGCATTTATGTGTAATAATGCCCTCTATACAATATAGATATAATTAATTTGTTCAAAAGAAAAAAATATTTTCGAATTCTTTTCTTTTATGAGGTTTTCACGCTAACTACCCGATAATTTCTTGTTAAGATCCTTATTAAGAGATTATCCTTAATTGTTAAACTTATTCCGAAATACTTTTCATTACCCGACATGAAGTTCGTAAAAAGCCCGCCATTTACCGGATATATGATTTTAAACATTCCATGTGCTTGGCCGGAGTAGGCAGTTGTCTGTTCGTCTTCGCTACGTAAGGTTGGTTGTTTATTTATGATGTGTTCAGAATCAGTTCTGCTGATGATCATAAGACGTAAGTTGAATGTGAAATCACGGTGATACAGAACTAAATTCATTTTTAAATGTCTTGCTTTGAAAAACTGCATTTAGGTATGATTAGTATAATTTTGGTAGTAATGACTTTGTCCCTCTAGTGTGAGGCATTTATGTGTAATAATGCCCTCTATACAATATATATATATATATATATATATAATATATATATATATATATATATATATATATATATATATATATATATATACGTTACGTAGAAAGTTTACGTCGTCGCAATGATTATGATATATACACCTTTTGCATTCACGTCTCAACTCCTACCACACACACTATATATATAATATATAATATATATATATATATATATATATATATATATATATATATATATATATATATATATATATATATATATATATATACATACTGTCGCAATGATTATGATATATAATCCTTTTGAATTCACGCCTCAACTCCTACTGCAACACTCGTTGTTGAATAGAATATTTGCTTGGGTATTTCGATAATTTGGAGACGTAATTCATTGCACAATTGTGAATATCTTTTGTATTTTATCAATATGGTGACCATCCCAAATATAGACACATATAAACACTCACACATTCGCAAATATGTGTGTGTGCGTGTGTGTTTGTACATACATATGCGTAGGCATTATGTAATTGTATAAAATCATACACAATATAAACCTTTGTAAACTTTATTGCATTTGAGAGCAAATGAAATTAGTGACTTTTCTGCTTAACATCCTAGCTACACCCAAGAAATATCCGCCTCACACTTACTCGCACACAAACACACACTCATACACATAGACGTGTGTGTGTGTATGAATATCTCTGTGTGTATATACGAATGTGACCACTTTGTCACTATGCAGCTGCGCCCTATTCCGGTATTTGTAGAGATTTCAATGCCAAAGTTTGGTACAAATCCTTCTATGGTCATCCATCCCTATTCTGCCGGACATCTTTTCCGGTGTGTATGAAAGTGTGTGTATATAAAAGTACACACATATATATTTATATTATTATATTTATGTGTATATGAATGCATTTTTATTTGTGTTTTCCCTATCTTTTCATCTCGGAACTGTCGTAAACGAGCCTCACCATCACACAAAAGTTGAGATTAATCTTTAACTGCCTGTTTAAAAATATGTCCATCTTTGACAATGTTGTATCTTTCTCGGAAAGAGGCGATGGCTAGCGAGAGGAAAGGGATTCGTGTGTAGAATATTTGAACAATGAACACCGTTCGACCCAAGCATTATGAACTGAGGGACGATACAATCATGACGACGACGACGACGATGATGATGATGATGATGATGGTGATCAACATCATCATCATAGCATTTTGTTCTCTCATTTGCTTCAGTGACCTTGAAGCTTATTGCTGCAGCAATGTGAATTGTTTTACTCTATGAAACTGAATTCCGTAATTGTTTGAAGCAGTCTAACCAACTCAAAATCATAATTTTATGCTAAATTTCAGTACAAGTGTGGGATACTGCCAACTGTAAAGAATGACATAACCTTCTAAATAGACGTAATGATGGGACTTCTTTTAATATCTGGAAAACACCATTGTTGATTCCTATCATTACTCTAGCCTAGTTGGTTCCTATAGCCAGTAAAAGTTTTATATCTAATTTCGTTTTCACTAATTAAATTTTTAAAACATCTTCAATGCCATCTACACCACGTATTTCTAAAGATAATATTCTGAAATATGTATGTACCACCGGTGGAGGCGGAGGAGCTGGAAAAGTTCATAACTTAATAAAGATCCTTATGAAAAATTTTCATTTGAAGCTTCAAGAAAGTGAAAACAAAAATTCAATAATAACCGATTTTACTAAACTTTGGCTATAAGATAAATTAACGAAAGTAGAAAACGAAGAAAAAGATGAAAAAAGGGTAACTATTGAGATAATGTCATGATCAGAGAAAAATTCAAAATAAAATTTTAAATCTACTATTTTTCCTGCTAAATGCTGAATTCAAAACTTTTTGCTAAATGCTGAAAAAAAAATGCTAGATCTATCATAAATATGCTAAATTGGCAACCCTGGTGTGAAGCCTTCTAATTATTCTTTCTCAACTCTTATATGCTAAGTTACTCGCATTGTGTGGTAAGTAGCTTGCTAACCAACCACATGGTTCCGGGTTCAGTTCCACTGCGTTGGGACTTGCTCGACTAAAAGGCGGTGCTCCAGCATGGCCGCAGTCATATGACTGAAACAAGTAAAAGAGAGTAAAAGAGAGTATATATATACATATATATATATATATATATATATATAATATATATTATATATATATATATATATAATATATATAGTGAAAGTAAATAAGTTCTATAATGGTTTTAAAAAAAAACCAACAATTATTTACTGGTAGGTTTCGGTATGTAAATTTAGCCGATTAACGGTAGGAACTTCTGTAAAGTTCAGTATATATATTTTATATAAATAAGAGGCGCAGGAAACAGGTTGCTTGGCCGCATACCGAAAAAATTAGAAATAGCAGTCAAGACTGTTTATTTCTATTATCTGCATGTGGGACTCCACACATGACATACCTGTAATTCACATATGCAAAACAGAAGGAATAAATAACGTGTGTGGAGCCCCACTTGTAGATAATAGAAATAAACAGTCTTCACTGCTATTTCTAATTTTTTCGGTATGTGAACAAGCAACCTGTTGCCTGCGCCTCTTATTATATATATATATATATATATATATATTATATATATATATATATATATATATATATATATATATATATAAATATATATATATATATATAACATATCTCTCTGTCTCTCTCTCTCTCTCTCTCTCTCTCTCTCTCTCTATATATATATATATATATATATATATATATACATATATATACATATACATATATGTGTGTGTGTGTGTATTTGTATATTAATTAAAGGGAAACGGAGAATATAAATCGAAGGCAGGAAGAATATCTCAAGTCATTTACAATATTTAATTTGAAGTCCTCCAGTCGTTTCTAGGATATCCCAAGTGATAGGCTAGCATGTGCGTACACTGAGTATTCCAACATCAGAGACTATACGACTAATTGTGAAAGATCTAGACAGGGAATTTCACAAGTTAAAAGGCATGAAATGGGAAATAGAAGAATATCAGTAGATAGAAGAATACAGAGAGGAGTTTAATGTTCACAGCACATCCTTTTCCAGAGGGTAGGGACGTAAGTTCGCACTTCGATGAAGTACTTGAGATACCCTCGCTGCCTTGATTTGTGTTGTCCTTTTTCTTTTAATTAATATAGACCAGCTAACTCAGACGCCTAACACGGATCCCTAGCTCCAGCCTCAGATGTGAAATTGGAACGTAACGGATAATCGAATATAGCATTTGTCAGCGTATCTATTCGTTTAGATCACCAAGGAATTACAGACATATATACATATATATGCGCAGGAGTGGCTGTGTGGTAAGTAATTTGCTAACCAACCACATGGTCCCGGATTCAGTCCAACTGAGTGGCATCTTGGGCAAGTGTCTTCTGCTATAGCTCCGAGCCGACCAATATCTTGTGAGTGGATTTGGTAGACGGAAACTGAAAGAAGCTTGTCGTATATATGTATATATATATATATATATATATATATATATATATATGTATATGTGTATGTGTGTGTTTGTGTGTCTGTGTTTGACACCCTAGCATTGCTTGACAAACGATGCTGGTGTGTTTACGTCCCCGACACTTAGCGGTTCGGCTAAAGACCGATAGAATAAGCACTGGGCTTACAAAGGATAAGTCCCAGGGTCGATTTGTTCGACTAAAGGCGGTGCTCCAGCATGGCCGCAGTCAAATAGACTGAAAGAAGTAAAAGAGAGAAAGAAAGAGATATATATCAATATTATATCTATGTATATGCATGTGTATACACTTATACCCACAGACATGTATGAAGCTTGTTAACCAAACACATAGTCTTGGGTTCAGTCCCACTGCGTCGCAACATGGACGGGAATTTCCCGCTATAACCTCCGGCCGACATGCGACTTTTGAGTGAATTCGATAGCCGGAAACTGAAAGAAATACCTCATCTCAGTATATGTGCGGATAAGCGTGTATGTGTGTGTGTATGTGTGTGTGTATGTGTTTGTGCGTTTGTGTGTTTTAGTGTGCTTAACAACCGGCGCAGGTGCTTTTATGACCCCTTAATATTACCATTCATTCAATTAAATATTATTCAAGGGGGTGCGCCATCTTGGCCGATTCTACTGACGGAAACAAAAGATTGATATATATATATATATATATATATATATATATGCACATACATACATTCCAATGCAGACAGAAATGTATGCATAGATAGAAAATATATATATATATATATAAATATGGTGTCTGGGTGTCTGGGTGTCTGTCTGTGTATGTATATATAAAGAGCTGTATGTAGACATTATATGTATATATTGTTTATTACTAAACAATATATATATTGTTTAGTAATACATGTATATATCTATGTACACACACAAACAAACTCACGCACACATACACACATATGTATGTATGTATAATATTACTTACTACTACATTGCAGTATTGCGTCACCCATTGTTCATTAACATTTCAATACATTGTACTGAACAAAACACACCAAACATTGTTAACATATGTTCTAAATGTTAAGTCAAATGGAAAAAACAACATCCCTTCCTTTCTCAAAATATCATATACTACTCTCTCTCTCTCTCTATTTCGCTTTCTCTAGCTTTCTCTCTAAAAGATAAGCATTATTTTGCTTTTGTGATGTGGTGCCTCAACAAATCACACACACACACAAAGATTCATAATACATACATACATATATAGTGAGTACCCATAAGATAGTAGAAGCTATAGCCGCTAATAAGAAGGAGTATTTTTGAAATGTCCCAGTGAAACCCTCAATAAAATGTGACCATAATCGACGTGACAGAGAAGATTTGACTCAGGGAAGACAATCTGTGTACAGCTGTGGAAATGAGCTGACCAGCGGATGTTAACATAAATCTAAAGATCATAAAAAGAATTCTTGAACTCTTGAGAAATCTACAGTTACACGTCCTATATTATCAGTTAACGTATAGACTTGAACTTGTAATCTGTAATTAGTGGGACACTGGGATATGCAACACACTGTCTAATCCCGAGAAATTAGGCTTCCCAAAACTAGAAGGGAAAATGCTGTTTCGAAATCTACAGATTCAGGCCACGACTGGATCTCTTAAAATCTAAATGTTTCCAGAAATTTATCATTTAAAAATATGCATGAGAATACATACACAAAACCAAATATACAAATCTGCACGTGTACTAATTTCAAATGCGGCTAATATTCACGTGCATACATGCAAATGTACCCTGTGATGTTGAAATTCCAATGAAGGAACATTGGATCTAGGTTAGAATCCGGTTCACCCTCTACATATATAACTGGATAATCACATACATACATACATACATACATACATACATACATACATACATACATGGTGGCTGTCTCCTCGTTATCGAGTATGGCCATTGTAAGAGCAGTCGTATTATACTATTTCAGTTTTGTGCAGAGACCAGACTGGTCTTTTGTATTTTTCCAGCATTTTCCCGTCATTCTTTGCCCTTCACATCTGCATCCGCGAGGTTTCTTCAATCACTTCTCAAAGACTTTTTAAGCATTTGGCATGCTTTTTTACATTGCCAAAATTTAATTAAAGTTTTCTTTGGGGGGGGTGGGATTCCTCATCTTGAAAATGTGGCCCGAGTAGACACGAATGAATTCGGTTCATAATATCGAAACAATGCTATTTTAATCCCGAGCAAAGCCGGTTTTCTCTGCTAGTGTATCATATAGGAATAGTATTTCTATGTAATATACGATGTGTCTATGGATGTTTCTATTTGTTCTGCAGTGATTTAAGGCAGGTTTTCCCAATGTTGCAATGGTTGCATGTTCTTTATTTCATATTCTACCATTATGATCATTGTTACTCAATAGTTATTGTAGATTTCCTGCAAAACGTCAAATTTCACCATTGTACATATAAAAAAATCTATAAATTAAAAATTTGAAAATTTAGTGAAACGCAACTCGTAAGTATTGTCCAATTGTTATTGGATTTGAACGTGAAACGAGTGAACAAACCTGATTATTTTGAAATTTAACATAAAATTATTTACATTTTAAGCAATTATTATTAGAAATTATTGGTTTAGAAACAAATTATATGGTATCATACTTTGGACAAATATTGAAAGAATTCCGGTCAGGTTTATTTGTAAGAATTGTTTGGTGTCTGAAAATATGAAGCCCACAAAAATTAAAAACGTTTTCATTCAAGACATTTCTTTATAATAATAAGACTATAGAATTGTCTTGAAAGGCTATCAGTGCACAGAAGCAATCTCTTGAGCAAGTTATTCACTCAATAGACAGAGTGAAATACTTAAGGGCATCATTTGAAGCTGCTTATTTAATTGCAAGAGATAAAAGAAACCCCAAACAACATCGGTGAAGAACTTGTATTAGCAGCAGCAATGAAAACATCAGGAATTATTCACTGAAATAACATGCAGATGAATCAAAGTTCGTCTGCGAAATGATAATGTTGGTATTTGTATTTCAGAAACTAATAATGATTAATTGGAGTAAATTATGCGAAGGTTTTTAAACAACGTCTCTAAACATGCAATTCAATTAGATGAAGCAAGTAAAATTACAAACTATAGTAATATAGAATAGGGGCCAGGAAGATTGGTTCGTTAGATGGAGACTTTGTAGCTAAAAGTAGACGATAGTTTCTCAGAACTAGGCCTTCGATGGTATAAATGTAATGTAGTATGTAATAAAGATGCAGAAGCTATGATAAGGAGGGAAATTGGGGTTGAAGTTAAATTTGTAAGATAAAAACCCTATTTCTGTCACTTATTGCAATCTTCACTGAGAGGTGTTGGTTTCTCAGAAAATATTTCCAGATACTTTTGCAATATTACAAGAAGCGGTTAAAATTATTAACGTTATGAAAATTCTTGTTCTCAATAGTTTCCTCTTCTGTTAGGAAATGGTATCCAATTTCGGCAAAGTTTATGAAGAACAGAAGTGTGATGAATCTGAAATGGAGAAGCTTTGAAACAATTGATAGAACTTTAAGAAAATGAAGACATAATATTCCTACTGGGATTAAATTCAGATTTGTTTCACAATGAAGATTCGTTATACAAATTATTCTATTTTTCAGACATTTTTGGACAACTTAATAAACGTAATATGTCTGTACAAGAGGGAAAACACTGAAATTTCTTATTTATTCAAGAAAAATGTAAAACGTGGTTGATTGTAAAGACAGAAGCCACTTCCCCGCAGCTGAATTTCGTCGAGATACCTGTGCATCTGTCTCAATCTTCCACCGCCGACCAGATATCTCTACCGTCGACCTCCATGCTGTTAACAAAGGGAACCGGCTTCTTACACATTTTAAGCCGTTGATGCTTCAAGGAGTCGAGGCTTAGGGTACATGTCAGCTGCAGATGGACAGGTACTTTCTCTGTCAATGACGCTCTTAGGTCAGATGAGGATGATTCTGATGGTTGGGTAGAGCTGCAACATAACACTCAGAGAGAACGAGAGAGAGAGAGAGAGAGAGAGAGAGAGAGTGAGTGAGTGAAAGAAAGTGTGAAATATTAGTGAGGAAAAGAGACGACTCAGATGGTGTTTAGATTTGACGGTAATGTCCCACCGACACGCACAGATGCAGGAGAGTTGAGCCGGGAAGCTTTCCGACTGGAACAGCGATTTCCAGAAGAAGACCCGTATTGGGAAGGCAGCCTTTCTCACAGATGTGTGCGACGAACCGAATTTGTTTCCTCATAACTCCCCGCCAAAGGGACAGTATTTAATAATAAGTTTCTGTAAATACGCTTCAGATGGTGATCATTCTGATTATATCGGAATTTGTAGCGAAACAAATTTGTCTGTGGGCGGAAAGATGAGTTTCGTAAAATTCACATGAATTGTCTGTGTTTGCTCAAAACCTTAACAAAAATGGGTTATTTTCTAATGTAATTTTCTGTAGATACGTTACAGTGTGTGTAAAACGTGATTATATTGGAATTTAATGTGGAAAGAAAACATAATGAGGACACACACACACACACTCTCACACACACACAATAATAATAATGTTCGTCCATCAGTTCGAAGATGACCAACTGACATCATCTGATGGAACTGCCGCCATGAGACCGGAGGTGGCCAATCCGAGCAAGGAAGCCCCTCCTACAGGTGGGGCAGAAGTGGGTAGGGGCCGTGCTACTGGTGCAGGCGGCTCTGGCTTTATGCATCTGACGTTTCTGCTCCGCTGACCGAATCCGTCCCTCCTCGGCTGTCCCTGCTCCCACGTTGATTGCGCTGCGCCAGGATGAGCGGTTGGCAGCAAGTGTCTCCCAGGTCACTGTTCCGATGGAGAAGTATTTGAGAGAGACCTTGAGACTATCCTTGTAGCGCTTCTTCTGCCCTCCGACTTTGCGCCTGCCCTGGCCGAGTTCACCGTAGAAGAGCTGTTTTGGGATGCGAGTGTCGGACATGCGGGAGACATGAGTTTCGGACATGTGGCACACACACACACATTCACACACACACAATGACGCACATCACAATTTTCTTCGAAATTTCAAGTTTCCTTTTGTCGATATGTGACATGTTGTACTATGTATGTGTAGTAATCCATCAAATTAATTTTCTCATATTCATTTCCGATATACTTTTTCACGCTGAGAGTTGCTGAAGCATGGAACAAACTGCCGGGATCAGTTGTTAGTTGTCGGAGCACTGCATCCTTCAAAACTTCCATGTTTTCTGAGATTCGCCAACACTGCACCTGATTTCCTCCCCTCTATACACACACAAGCTTCCAGACATTTGTACATTACTGCATACACCTTATACGCACTTTCGGACAAGTTGTGTTGCACCTGAGCACTGTATACAATAATTTCATTATTATTTATTATTATTATTATTTTATAATTGTAATCGACACACTCTGAAAGGCATTCATAGAAAATTCCATTAAAAATTTACTAATTTTCTGAAAGTTGTGAAAAAAGCCAGACGCCTTGTGTGAATTTTCCAAACTCCTCACATCGAAGTACGAAAAATGTTTTCATCAAATAATCCGATATAATCGCAATTGACAGCATCAGAAGGTCAGTTTTAGAAAATATAATTCAAAATCTCCATCTTCTGGAAGCTCTGGGGCAGGAAATTCGGGTGTGAAACATCTGAAGCAATACCGAAAGGCATTTAATATCTTCACACTGAACTCATTCATAACCGTCGAGATGCGTCAACTTCCGTCGATTTCCGTTCTCGTAGCTCTTTCCCCGCAACACAGCTCCGTCACACATCCATGAGACCGGCCTGCGATGAGTAAAAACATTGTGTCGAGATGTTTCGGTTGTAGAGGCGTCGTCACTATGAGCTGAATTGTGCTCCGTTAGATTGCATTCGCTTGTTTCCTGTTCTATTCTCATCACTTCCGGTCTGATCCCTTTCCTTCTTGAAGTTTACTTTCACAATTTTGCAGCTTAAAATACGACGACAACCGGTGCACGGCTGCACTAAACTGCACTTTCATTGCATATTCTTGCTCCCTTCTCTTTGTAGTGGACAGTTAATGGCTAATCTTTGCAGTTTTCTGACCAAATGCCAAATATAAAATAGAAACTATTAGATTGAGGCAAATGTCCGTGCGTCGTGTTAAAATAATGATCTTTTTATGCAAGATTTTATTATAAATTAACAAATATTCTTCAAAATAAAGACCAAACGCAAGAACTTTTTCCTCAACTTAATAAATAAATTTTGAAGCAATTAAAGAAATAAGAGGTTTCATTTAGTATGCGATGTTTGGCTGCTATTTCTAGCAGCTGCATCCACAATAGGTGCAGGGTGCAGTGTGAAGATTACGAGGAGGAAATTAAAGGGTAAGAATTGCAATATTAAAAAAGCGAAACGAAAAACGAATCAGTGATATAGAAAAGTGTTCGATATTTATTGATATTGCGTTATAAACACTTCGATCTATTATTTACATTAAATCATTTTTGGAAATCTTCAAATTCTGCGCAAGAAAAAAATACAATTTAAAGCGAAAAGGGATTCAATGAGAGTTATTGTTCTTACGCTTTGACACCTCCCACCACATTGTATAATGTAGAATGACTCCGCCCATTTTGCTTTCTTTATAAACTCATACCCTTCCCCTATTACTAAATATATATCGTCCAATAAGCGCGCTCTCCCTCTTTGTCTGTCACTTTCTCTTCCCTTCCGTCTCCCACCTTCTCATATATTACCCAATGCTTCCCCCTCCCTTGCTTGTAGTCTGAATTCCCTCTGTCTGTACCTCACTAAACCCAAAATGCATTTTCATACTCTTTCTCCCTCCCCTACAAAACATATCCTCCCACTTCTCCCTCTTTGTCTCCTTTCTCTCAGAACCTCATTATATATTCATTTTAACCAACCCCGCCTCCCTTGCAAAAGCGTTAACTCATCCTCTTCCTCACTTCCTAAACGTATATACATCAATTTCCCCCCTCTCTCTCTCTGACACACACACTCTTTCTCTTTCTTTCTCTGCCATTTCATACATTAACATATCCCTCCCCTTCCCTAGATTTCACTATCTCTCTTTCTCTCTTCCTTTCTCTCTCTCTCTTCCACTCTTTCTTCCTTTCTTTCTCTCTCTATCTCCCCCACCTCCTTATATCTTACCCTCTCCCTCTTCCTCTCCTTTTATTCCTAAGAAACCTTATTTTCTTACAAATAAATTATATTTCAGATTTACCTTAAATTTCTCTCTCGCTAATATTTTACCAGAAGCTAATTATTTAACTAACGATTAATTACATAATTACTGTGTAGTTCTTAATTGAGGAAATTAAATAGTCGAGGCATTGACGGACAATTTAAGAAGCATTTATTCAAAGAATCGTCCTACAGGTGGTTTGACATTATGCTAGAAATAACAGCCCACTACACTCAAAGTTGCTTTGTTTTTCATACGAAATTGAAAGACAATTTAAGAAGCATTTATAAAACTTTTTCCCGGATCTGGTCAGACTTCTCCCTCGAATGAGAAACCAAGTGAAGAAGCGTCTATAAAACGTATTGGTGGTCTGTTATCTTGCTAGAAATAACAGACTATTACGCTGTACTTTACATTGTTTTCATGAAGGTCACTTTATGGAGCTTCTGAGGAAATATAGTCCACTTGGGGATCAAATGTGATACTAGAAATAACAGCCAAGTATGTTAAAGTTTGGTTTTGTGTTTCATATGAAAATGAAGGACATTTCGAAAATCTTCTCTCTCCTTCCTCATTCTGTATTAATACCTCATCCTTCCCCTCTTCCTTTCTCTAATACATGATAGACTCCCTCTCTTATCACACACATCATTCCCTCTCCTTCTCTACTCCTCTCTCTGTCACTTATTTATGTTATTGTTTAACCCCGCCTCCCGCATCCCTCGTTTTCTCTCAACTCTTACTCTCCCTCCCTCACAAAGCATATATCTCATACATCATCTCTGTTTCCTTCCCCCTCCCTCACTTTTTGTCTCTCTCCCTCCTTTTTTACCACCTCATATCTCATACTATCCCTCTACCTCTTTTGCGCCCCGCCCGACGTCACACTCTCCCTCTCTTTCTAAACCCATGTATCATTCTCTCTCTTCCTCCACCTCCTTATATAATACTCTCTCACTCTCTTACCTCATTCTTTCCCTCCCTTTCTCCTCCCTTTCCATCTCCCTCTCTTTCTCTATGTCTGTCTTTCTCTCTCTTTGCTCTCTCCAATTCTCTATTTCAGTCTCTCTCTTTCGCCCTCTCGCTTCTTATGTTTCTCTGTGTCTCCGTGTCTCTGTTTCTCTGTCTCTCTCTTTCTCCCTCTCTCCCTCTCCCTCTCTCTACTACCTTATTATATATTAATGCTCCGCCTTTTTACTCTTTGTCTATCATCTCATACTCCTCCTCTCTTCTTAACATTAATTTCTCTAATCCCTCCTCCTTCCTACTTCCTCTCTCCTTTCCTCTCCCTCTTTCTTCTCATCATTTTTACAGAATTACGTCGCCTTCCTCTCTATCTCTCTCTCATTCTTTCTTTCTTTTTGTTTCCCTTTAATTTCTTTCTATTTTCTTTCTTTCTTTTTGCATTATTTCTTTCTTTCTCGCCTTTCCCTCTCTTCCTTTCTTTCTTTCTATCCTTTCCCTATCTTCCTTTCTTTCTTCCTTTCTTTCTTTCTTTACTTTTCCTTTCCTTCTTCTTTCTTTTTTCGTTCTTTGTTTTTTCCTTCTCACTTCTTTGTTTCTTTGTTTTTTCTTTCTCTCTTCCTTTTTCTTTCTTTCTTTCTTCCCTTTCTTTCTTCCTTCCTTCATTTCTCGCATTCTTTCTTCTTTCCTTCTTTCTTTCTTTCTTTCTTTCTTTCCTTCCTTCTTTCTTCTTTCTTTCCTTCTTTCTTTCTTCCCTCCTTCCTTCCTCCCTTCCTTTCATTATTTTCATTATTTCCTTTCTTTTCTTCTTTCTTTCTTTCCTTTCTTTTTTCCTTCTTTCTTTTTTCTTTCTTTCTTCTTTCTTCCCTTTCTTTCTTCCTTCTTTCATTTCTCTCTTTCTTTCCTTCTTTCTTTCTTTCTTTCTTTCTTCCTTTCTTTCCTTTCTGTCGTCTATCTTCCTTCATTTCTCTCATTCTTTTTTCTTTCATTCATTCATTTTCGTTATTTCCTTCTTCTTACCCTTCATTTTTTTTCTTTCATCGCTCTTATCTTTCATTCTCCTTTGCTTCTTTTCTTTTTCTTCCTTCCTTTTATTGTCGTTGTTTCGTTTCCTTTCCTTTTCTCCTTTTTCTCTCTCTCCCTCTCGCCCTGCTCTTATCTTTCTCTCCTTCTTTCCTTCATTTCCCTTCTTTCTTTCTTTTCTCCTTCTTTTTTCCTTCATTCCTTCTCCCTTTCTTTCTTTCCTTCTCTCCCCCGCTCTCATTTCATGCATTATTACAGAATCATGTTACTTTATTCCTTCCCTCCTCTTTCATTCCTTCTTTTTCTCTCTTTTCATTCTTCTTTTCTCTTTCTCTCTCTCTCACTCTCTTTCATTCTTTCCTTCTTTTTACTCTCTCTCTCACTCTCTTTCTTTCCCTTAATCTCATTGTTTCCCTCCCAAAACCATTTCGACTTTTATAAAAGAATCTCACCTCTCTATTCTCTCGCATTATTCGTGAAACAGCAACCAAACACCTTGAAATTCCTAATGTTTTTTTTTTATATAAAAGCAGAACACTTGAGGAGGCGTCTATCAAATATATTGCCCTACTGGTGGTCGGGTAATATGCTAAAAATAATAGTTTATATTATATTGCTTTTCATGAAGGATTAAAGGAGACTTTAAGAAGCATCCAGAAGAATATTATCCAATTGGTGGTCCTACGTGATGCTAGAAATAACAGTAAATATGTTTTTGATAAATATTTTTATTGGTTTTGTTGAATAATATTTGTTGAAAAATAGCCGCAATAATTATGCACCAACCCAATATTTTACCTGACCCTTGAACTGAGCGTGACAAGGATTAAAGTGAGGGAAGGTTGCACAATAGCATCTGGCTCACTCTCTCGTCCCTTCCTCTGTGATTCCAGTGGAAGGATGAAGTGAAGAAAACTAAAGACACGTTGCAGTTCACCCTCCACAAAGCATGCTGGTCCGTTGAGCCTATCTATTGGTTTCCTCAGCACACTCCACCGGTTCACATCCTTAGATAGACAAGCCCTAGTCCACCAATGGTTAAAGGCCGTGTGCTACCCTTACCATGGTTTAGCCAGCCTGTGGAAGCCGTGAGCCTGGGTGTGGATACTGTTGCATGCAGATAGGATTGATGAACCACAGGTGAGAGGTGGGAGTCACGGGAGGACCAAAGCGGACGGACTACTCCAAGGAGTACTACATATGTTTTAACGTTTCGAGCAACGATTTTTCTTCAGAAACAGAAGAAATTTTAATAGAAAGGAAGACAGAGGAATAGAATCGCTAACGATTCACATGTGGTTACGTTTTGAAGAATATATATATATATATATATATATATATATATATATATATATATATATATTATACTATATATAGTTGATTATCCTAAACTATGAATATTGTTATTGTTGTTCGTGGTGGTGTTGTTGCTGTTGTTGTTATTATTATTATCTATAATTATTTCTATCTGTATGTCTCTCTCTCTCAATCTTTCTCTCTCTCTACTCACACACACACACACAATTATATATATCGGGAGAGAGATAGTTAGGAAGGTAGGTAGGTACATAGACAGATAGACAGACAGAGAGATAGATAGATAGATAGATAGATAGATAGATAGATAGATAGATAGATAGATAGATAGATAGATTAGAGAGATAGAAGATAGGTAGATAGATAGATAGATAGATAGATAGACGATATAGAAGACAGATAGATAGATAGATAGATAGATGAGGATGGATAGATGGAGGATAGATAGATAGATAGATAGATAGATAAGATAGATAGATGGATAGATAGATAGATAGATAGATAGATAGATGGATAGATGGATAGATAGATAGATAGATAGATAGAAGGATGGATAAATGGATAGTAGATAGATAGATAGATAGATAGATAGATGGATAGATAGATAGATAGATAGATAGATAGATAAGATAGATGGATAGATAGATAGATAGATAGATAGATAGATAGATAGATAGATAGATAGATAGATAGATAGATAGATATATGATGGATGGATAGATGGATAGATAGATGGATAGATAGATAGATAGATAGATAGATAGATGGATAGATAGAGAGATAGATAGATAGATAGATAGATAGATGGATAGATAGATAGATAGATAGATAGATAGATAGATAGATAGATAGATAGATAGATAGATAGATGGATAGATAGATAGATATGTTTCTTTATTACCCACACTGGGCTGCAGACAGATAGAACAAATTACAAGGTAGAGCTTTTCTTTGAAGGGTTAAAAAAAAAAGAAGGGGGAGTTTCGATCAAAAGGGATCGTAAAAGGAGAGAAAGAGGACAAAAAAGGGGGGGTTTAAAAAAAGGGGGGAGAGGAAAAAAAATTGATCAATAGGGATCGTTATCACAGAAATGTCAATATGAAGTGTAAAGGGGAGGACAGGTGAGGTTTACCCGTGGAAAGAAAAGCTACGGAAAAGACCACGGTAACCTCGTCAATGAAGTCACATTTTATTATATTTCTTTTTTTTTTTTTTTTGCAAAAAAGCAACTCTCTGTTTTCGATTTCTGGGTTCATAGGACTATGCTCAAGGTGGCTTCGTCATTCATACGTGCCATTCTTGCTACATTCACCATTTTTTTTAAAACATTCGCTAGACAAAACTTACCTCTCTACTCTCACTTTCCTTTTCAAGTGGTACTTGAAGAAGTTGATGAGAGCTTGACCAGAGAGGAAAGTGTTTGCCTCCAATCCTTTCAGACGCGTCCACCAGATACATTCTTTCGCCATAGCCACAAGGATGATGAAAATAGCTCTTCCTTCCCGTTTGAAGGAAGGAGGCGTGACAATATTGACGATAGACTCAGCTGATAAACCGACTCGTCCCACACGTGACAGCAGTTGTTCGACATAAGCCACAGGTCGGAAATTGTTGGACACTGAACGAGTGCGTGCAGAACGGTTTCGTCGCTCTGACCGCATCTCGGGCAGGTCGGCCCCCGTGTTTCTCGAGCCGTGTCTGTAGAGCTTATCCCGAACGGGTAGCGCTCTCGGTAGCACTGCCAGGCCAGGGATCCCTGGAAGTTGTCCAGGGCCCTGGCCGAAAGTCGTCCTGAACAGGCGGGTCAGGTACTCCTCGTCGACGTCCAGGTTCGCCCCGAGCTCGTCGTCGTACCTCCCTCCACTAAACCTATAGAATGCTTTGGTTGTGTTGAAGTCACTTAAGGTCGACCCAGGACGGCAGAGTTGCTTGAGAGCAACGCGACACTCGCGGTGCCAATCGCCCTTCCTCGGCCTCTTTTTGATCCACGACTGCAGTTCGGTCATGGAGACGAGCTGCGGGAAAGCGTGCCTCACAAAACGGCGACCACACCTGTTCACCGTCGTCTACATAGAGCCAGAGATGTCGCAGTCTCAGCGCGTGTGCGCATCATCAACCACGCATGCCCAGCCCTCCTTTTAACGGGTGTTGACAGCAAAGGATCGCCTGACCATCGGGACGCATCCCTTCCACAAGAAGCGAAAGAAGATGCGTTGTAGTTTGGTGATGGTAGGGTCGGGACAAGGTACGACGGTCAGGCGGTTAGTAGATGACGGACGCGATGTACGTGTTCGCCACCTCCGCTCGACCTTTTAGGGACAGTTTCCTCTCGGCCCATTGCCGGGCGAGAGTGACCACCCTACTCGTTATCTCGTTCCAGTTCTTCTCCACTTGGGGTCCGGACCAAACCATACCCGAGCAACTCAACCGGGCCGTCGGTCCAGCGTCCCACGACAGAGGCGCTGGTGGACGGCATGAGCTTGCTTCTCCAGGTGCCTAGTCGCAAGCCCACTGATTTTTCACGGTTGATTTTTGCCTGTCACCGCTTCGTAGTTTTTCAGTGTCTCGCCGACCAGTTCGATGTGCTCGTGGCTTGACATATGACGGTGACGTCGTCCGCGTATGCAGACACGATAGATAGATAGATAGATAGATAGATAGATAGATAGATAGATAGATAGATGGATAGATAGATAGATAGATAGATAGAAGATAGATAGATAGATAGATGGATAGATAGATAGATAGATAGATAGATAGATAGTAGATATGTTTCTTATTAGCCACACAGGGCTGCACACAGATAGAACAAATTACAAGGTAGAGCTTTTCTTTTGGGGGTAAAAAAGGAGAGTGGTGGTTTTTGATCAAAAGGGATCGTAAAAGGAAAGAAAAAGACAAAAAAAAAGGGGAGGGGTTAAAAAAAGGGGGGGGACAAAAAATGTAATAGGGATCGTTATCACAGAAATGTCAAATGAAGTGTAAAGGGAGGACAGGTGAGGTTTACCCGTGAAAAGAAAAAGCCTACGGAAAGACCACGGTAACCTCGGTCAATGGAGTCAATGTTATATTTCTTTTTTTTTTTTTGCAAATAAGCAACTCTCTGTATAATTTTTATGGTTATAGAATCATAGTCAAGGTGGCTTCGTCATTCATACGTGCCATCCTTGCTACATTCACCCATCTTTTTTTTAAAACATTCACTAGACAAAAATGCCTCTCTACTCTCACTTTCTTCTTCAGGTGATACTTGAAGAAGTTGATGAGAGATTGACAGAGAGGAAAGTGTTTGTCTCTAATCCTTTCAGGCGCGTCACCAGATACATTCTTTCGCCATAGCCACAAGTATGATAAAAAATAGCTCTTCCTTCCCGTTTGAAGGAAGGAGGTGTGACGATATTAACGATAGACTCGGCTGATAAACCGACACGTCCCACACGTGACAGCAGTCGTTCGACATAAGCCCACAGGTCGGAAATTGCTGGACACTGCACGATTGCGTGCAGAGCGGTTCGTCGTCGCTCTGACCGCATCTCGGGCAGGTCGGCCCGTGTTTCTCGAGCCATCCTATAGACTTATCCCGAACGGGTAGCGCTTCTCGGTAGGCACCGCCAGGCCAGGGATCTCTGGAAGTTGTCCATAGGTCCCGGGGCCGAAAGTCGTTGAAACAGGCGGGTCAGGTATTCCTCGTCGACGCCCAGGTTGCTCCGAGCTCGTCGTCGTACCTCCCCTCCACTAATCCCCTATAGAATGCTTTGGTTGTGTTGAAGTCACTCAAGGTCGACCCGGGACGGCAGAGTTGCTTGAGAGCAACGCGACACTCGCGGGTGCCAATCGCCCTTCCTCGGCCTCTTTTGATCCACGACTGTAGTTCGGTCATGGAGACGAGTTGCGGGAATGCGTGCCTCACAACGGCGACCACACCTGTCACCGTCGTCTACATAGAGCCGGGAGATGTCGCAGTCTCAGCGCGTGTCTGCGCATCATCAACCACTGCATGCCCAGCCCTCCTTTTAACGGGTGTTGACAGCAAATGGATCGCCTGACCATCGGGACCCATCCTTTCCACAAGAAGCGGAAGAGGATGCGTTCTAGTTTAGTGATGGTAGGGTCGGGACACGTACGACGGTCAGGCGGTAGTAGATGATGGACGCGATGTACGCGTTCACCACCTCCGCCCGACCTTTTAGGGACAGTTTCCTCTCGGCCCATTGCTGGGCGAGAGTGACCACCCTACTAGTTATCTCGTTCCAGTTCTTCTCCATTTGGAGGTCCGGACCGAACCAGACCCCCGAGCAACTCAACCGGGCCGTCTGTCCAGTGTCCCACGACGGAGGTCGGTACTGGTGGGACGGCTTGGACTGCTTCTCCAGGTGCCGAGCCGCAAGCCCACTGACTTTTCCCGGTTGATTTTGCTCCTGTCACCGCTTCGTAGTCTTTCAGTGTCTCGCCGACCCGCTCGATGTGCTCGTGGCTTGACACTATGACGGTGACGTCGTCCGCGTATGCAGACACGCTCGTCCCGCATCCCAATCCTCGCGGGATGCCCCTTAGAGTCGCCAGCTTCCGCAGTAGTGGCTCAAGAGTCAATACGTATAGAAGCGCCGAGAGGGGGCATCCCTGACGGACCGAACGTGCAATGTCGAAAGGTCTCGATAGATGTCCATTTACGCGAATTACCGAACGGATGCCTCTGTACAAGGCAGCTACCAGCCGCGGAAGACGGGACCGAAACCAGCCGCTCTCAGGACTGCCTCCAAGTATCGATGGTCTACCCTATCAAAGGCTTTCGATTGATCCAAGTTGATCAGGGCCCCACCCATGCCAGGTTCGTTAACTACCCTGTCTATGATGTAGCGCATCAGATGGAGGTTGTCATGGATGCTCCGGCCCGGCACGGCGCACGTTTGTGCGTTGTCGACCAGTTTCTCGATGACAAGCGCCAACCTCTTGGCTAACACCTTTGTCAAAATTTTCAGGTCTGCATTGAGCAGCGTGATTGGTCTAAAGTTATCTATAATGTTTCCCTTGTTTGGATCTTTCTTTAGCAGAGTTACAGCTCCTCGACTCACAAAACCAGGTATGCTCCCGTTTTGCTGCCAGTTGCAGTATACCGCTGCCAAGACGTCTCCAAACAAGTCTGGCATACAATTGTAAAACTCGTAGGGTAGAATCCAAACCCGGTGATTTGTCCCTCGAGCATTCTGCTATCGCTTCCTGCACTTCCGCCGCCGTGATGGCACCTTCGCAGCACCCTGCCTTTCTTGTCGAGAGTCGTGGCAGGCTATGTAGGCAGGCACTGAAGTCCACCCTACGTTCTTGCCCTCCACTCGTCCCGAACAGTCGGGCAAAATGCTGCTGAAAGGCCTCACACATTGCTCGAGCAATTCGCGCCCCTGTTCATCTACCAGTGACCGAATGGTGGCTTTGTTGCCCTGTTGCGCCTCTGCCACCCGGGCCTCTCTCGCGGCTCCAACACCTTCGTTCCTTAGAGCACGCATCCTAGCTCTGACAGCACATCCTTCGTGTTTGGCGTTGGAGTGTTGGTCAAGGGCCAACCTCGCCGCCAAAACGTCGGATGCGATGCCGCTTCTAATTGCCTCTTCTAGCTTCTTAACTAGCTCACCCTCTACTCTATTTCTATCTATGGCTAGTGCTTTGCTGTACCTAATCGCTTCTGCTTTTACTGCTCTCTTGAGGGCAAACCACCATTTGTTGTTGATGATGGCTCCCGTCAAAGCCCTCTTTACTAGTGTGCTAATCCGGTCTCTGAAAACTTGTCTGGACGGGAATGATGCGTTCAGTTTCCAGTACCCAGGACCCTGTCTATGTGCCTTATCTAAGTCTAGCGTACACGTCACCAATTTGTGATCCGTGTAGCTGACTGTGTGGAATTGTGGACATCCTAAGTTATCCCTGTCTACTGTCCTACACAGTATCCTATCTAGATACGATCTCGACGACCCACTGCGGTTGCTCCATGTCCACGTTGGTGCATTTGGGTGGTCGAGTCGGTACCTGTCAGACAGTTGGAATAGTCTGAGCAGGTCTCTGAGGCATTTGCATCCC